>NW_018224955.1:60790-61207 GCF_001263595.1 Phalaenopsis equestris | reverse complement strand
TTTTTGGTGCATTTTTGAAAATAAGATCCCTTAATTTGGGGAACCTTTGGTCCATGGCTTGATTTAGGTAGTTTCATGGTGTTTGGACTGGTCACTAAGTCCAAATAATGGTTGTGGTGGAGTTAATTTGTTGGCTTTAGGGTGGGTAGGTCACATTTAGTGCACGGGTCCAAGTGGGTGCAAATGACCAAAACTTGGGTTTGGGCTAGGCTAGCCAAGTCAATTGGCCCAATTTATTGTTGAATTTGGTGTATATGATCATAAGCAACAACTTGGGTCAAGGATGGGTGTGGTTTTGAGCTCAATTGAAGGGTCAATTTGAGGGAATTTTGAACTTTAATCAATTTGGTCATGTTGGGCTAGGCTTGGGTCTAGCTTGGGTTAGCCTTGGGCTAAGTCCAAATTTATTATTGTAGA
>NW_018224955.1:59881-60424 GCF_001263595.1 Phalaenopsis equestris | reverse complement strand
TAGTCATATCAAAATTGAATTTGAGTTTAGGATTGGAATTGGGGTCCATTGAGATCAAATTGATGGACATTTGAGTTAGATTTGGGGAAATTTGGGTCTTTAAAGGGCAATTTTGGGGATTTTTTATAACGATGGTCAAATTGGCCACATTGGGTCATGTGGTAGTTGAGAGAAATGAAATTGGGAATATTTTGGATTTATTGGGATTTTCTGGAAATTTTTGGGATTTTGAGCTATGGAGGGGTATTTTGGCGATTTGGGGGCGTTTTAGGGGTAAAAGGCCAAGATGGGTATTTTGGTAGATTTGAGGTATCAACCATCACCAATAAGCCATAGACCAATGGAAATCCCATTTTGAGTCCTCTACAAAGTGGTCTTAGCTAAACCATAGCCCTAGGGCTAATAGGTTTAGAGGACCACCTACATGAGTATCCCAAAAAATCAAGGGGTCTAGGCTAGAAACTTGAGTTCAGGGTTGTGAGTGATTCTGGGTGCAGATAAGTGTAGTGAGTGCCTTGGCTCCAGACCAACACCCAAGGTCAA
>NW_018224955.1:57010-59644 GCF_001263595.1 Phalaenopsis equestris | reverse complement strand
CTCAACCAAAATTGAGGTCAACAAATGGACCCCCAATAGGTGTGGTGTGCTGGGCAAGCACACCGTGCGTATTGGAGTTGACCGACGAGATCAACCAAAACCAATATAGACTTCTAAGTCAGCAGACCCAGAAGTACCTGTAGAGTTGCGTGTGCGATTTGTTTCTGCCGGGGAATTAGCAGGTGATCGTCTGGTTGCAATCAAAGGGTAGAGACTCTTGCTGGGGATCAGAGAGTGAATTTTAAGTTATGAAATTTCAAAGATTTGCAAAGGATGGGAGTCAAAATGTAAGTGTTGACCCCAAGATGGGAATTAAGATTCAAATATTGACTCAAAAAAGGAGAGTCGGAGTATAAGGACCGACCTCAAATGTAATGAATCAGAAATGTAGGACTGATTCAGAAATGAGAATTCAAATGTAGGTCAATTCTCAAAAGAGAGTGTCGGAATGTAGAGACCGACATCGAATGTAATAAATTAGAAATGTAGGGTTCATTCGGAAGTGAGAATTAAAATATAGGTGAATTCTCAAAGGAGGGCGTCAAAATGTAAGGACTGACCTCAAATGTAATGAATCAAAAATGTAGGACTCATTCAAAAATAAGAATCGAAATGTAGGTCAATTTTCAAAAGAAAGCGTCGGAATGTAAGGACCGACCTCAAATGTAATGTATCAGTAATGTAGGACTGATTCAGAAATGAGAATTGAAATGTAGGTCAATTCTCAAAAGAGAGTGTCAGAATGTAAGGACCGACCTCGAATGTAACGAATTATGAATGTAGGGTTGATTCAGAAGTGAGAATTAAAATATATGTCAATTCTCAAAGGAGGGCGTCGGAATGTAAGGACCAACCTCAAATATAATGAATCTGAAATGTAGGACTGATTAAGAAGTGAGAATTGAAATGTAGGTCAATTCTCAAAAGAAAGTGTCGAAATGTAAGGACGAATGTAAGGACTCGAAATGTGAGGAACAACCTCAAATGTAAAGAATCAGAAATGTAGGACTGATACAGAAATGAGAATTGAAATGTCAAAAGAAAGCGTCGAGAAAGCGTCGAAATGTAAGGACCGACCTCAATTGTAATGAATCAGAAATGTATGACTGATTCAGAAATGAGAATTGAAATATAAGTCAATTCTCAAAAGAAAGCATCGGATTGTAAGGACCGACCTCAAATGAAATGAATCAGAAATGTAGGACTGATTCAGAAATGAGAATTGAAATGTAGGTCAATTCTCAAAAGAAAGCGTCGGAATGTTAGGACTGACCTCAAATGTAATGAATCAGAAATGTAGGACTGATTCATAATGAGAATTGAAATGTAGGACAATTCTCAAAAGAGAGCGTCGGAATGTAAGGACCGACCTCAAATGTAGTGAATCGGAAATGTAGGACTGATTCAGAAATGAGAATTGAAATATAGGTCGATTCTCAAAAGAAAGTTAGTAGCGTTAAATCTATAGAAATGTATCATGTAAAAAAGGTTTATCTTGTTGAAGGAGATTTGTAAAGTTTTGTGGAGTTATGTGCAGAATGTGAAATTCTGTGAGGATGTGCAGAGAGTTAATGTAGATAACGATGGTTGTGCTACGCGCATGAAGAGTAGGAAATTCTGAAGACGGAAGTATCCACTCAGTAGGTTTATTTTATTTTCTTGTTGTTTTTATCACAATTAATTTTTCAAAAATGTGTTTTTAAAGTTTTAATTTTAATTTAAATTTTAAAGTTTTAATTTTAATTGGTTGATAAGAAATTTGTTTTGTTATTTATTCATTTATGATTATCTTTCATTTGTGTTTTATTTGTTGTTGAAGATGTATTTTTTTGTTCTTTGTTCATTAGAACTTTGAACCATCGCATGATTCGCGGCTTTCATCCATCGCACAAAAAGGCAATTCATAAAAAGGCACAATTTGAGAGAAATTTCTATTAATTTGCTTCAATAAAGATGCGACAGATCAAACATAGACTAATGCCTCAAAAAGGGTACATCATGTAATACATCTTGAAATACACTGAGAACCCTCTCAAGATATGAGTACATCATAGACTGATCACATCAGATACATGTCATGCTGTTAAAAGAAAGCAAGTGAAACCTCTGTGCTTGATATATTGAGCTCCTGGTCAAGCAGACCTTCTAAGTCATGCTCCAAGATAAGAGTTCCCTTCGCATGTATTTAGAGGTACAACCAAACTTAATTCCTATGCATTTACATATTTACACTTATAAACCATGTAATTGATGGAATACATATGGTATTTTACTTTTTTTTTTTTTTTTTTGGTTAAAGGTTACAGCTCTCCTACGGTGTCGTACTCCTAGAATGCAGTGCTTGGCAACGTCTGCACTGTTGCCCTTGAGAACAAGTACTAAACCAACTGGAAAAGGAATCTCCATAACCCCTCTGAATTCGCTAGGGCCGACTATATCGATTTCTTTTCCAAACAGAATATTGGTCTTACTCATGAACGAGACTGTGCAGAAGGGCCTCACAAAATCATGATGGTCGATGTGTGGGGGAATGCAGTCACCTTCTTCATAAATGTTGATGATGCAACTGTTGGGAATGCAAGTAGCAGGTAGAATATTCCACTTGACCATTCTCTTGATCATCCATTTTATCAT
>NW_018224955.1:52106-56626 GCF_001263595.1 Phalaenopsis equestris | reverse complement strand
GGGAACCCAAACTGGTGTTGGTCGATCCAGAATATGAGATTCAGCCTCAAGTGGGATGTATGATCCTGGGCTCCATGGTGCGCGTTGATCTGTCCCCAGTGGGACATACGGTTCATTTGCCACAAAATCTGGAGTCTGAGACTTGTTGATGCTTGAAGTGTATTCCTCTAAGGTACTGAAATGCTATAGATGTAGAACGTTGCAGTCCAGACATTCTACAAATGCGCCCGTGACTGATGTCCCGGCTGGTACCTCAACATTGCATGTTGGGCAACCTCTGCACAAGATATCTGGGATTGGGGGCACATTTGATCCTGTCACAGATCCCGATTCTTCATCTTTAGTGGGCAGGCTGGCTGAAGTCAGAAGTTTCTCTCAGATCTCTCAGATCTAGATCATAAATATGTCCCTCATGAATGGGGGTAAGAAAATTGCTCACGTCTCTCTGGCGTTTGCGCTCGTGTTGCAAAAAGGCTAACTGTTTCTTTGTTTCTTTCGGCTTGCATTTCTGCGTTGTGTCCTGAGGAGTGGAGTATTTGGTAGTTGTTCACTATGGGCGGCTATTAGGCCCCTTGCTGGAGTAGTGCTGGAGTAGCTGAGTAGCTATCATGGAGGGCAGTCGGCTGGACCCCTCCATCGGATCTTGTTCCGCTATCACGTTTTTGCCTTTATGTGACACATCGACTTGAGTGGTCACCCTCAACAGTGAAGGCAATCCCTCCTTTTCTTTATTGCTGACTATGTCCATTAGAGGACCCTCGTAGTCCTTATCAATCTGGTTGAAATCCATGTTGAAATCTATGACACCTCCTTGTGGAGCCATCTCTTCATTCAGTGCGAGGTTCCAGCCGTCCTGGAAGGCAAAGATCAGCCTCTGTCCTGACATTTTTCTGCAGACTACAGAAAGAAATGTCAGTGGGCCGAAGTTTGGCATGAACAAGAACAAAACAGAGTATCCATTAGAGTAAATTTTAGTTTATTTTGGTGAAAAGGATTACTCATTTTATGTGTGAGTTTTGTTTAATTTAATAGAATATTTAAATTCAAAAGTAGAAAAGAGAACCTGTGAAGTTCAAAAATCTTCTCAAAATTTTCATTATATTGAGGTTAATTAAAAAATTTGGACCCTGTCATAGACATGTGGCCATATAGAAGAGGCAAGCGGAGGCAGGCGACATCAGGATGCGTAATAAGTTCTTAAGGTATCGTCCATTTATCGGTAACATGGGGCTTTCACCCCGGAAGTCCACTAACTGGTAGGCTCCTCTTGTATAAACCTTCTCAATGACAAATGGTCCCTCCCAAGTTGGCTTGAATTTTCCACCTATTTTCCGGCGAGGAAGGATAGGTCTTTTGAGCACAAGCACGAGGTCACCAATTTTGAATGTCCTTGGGCGGACCAATTTGCCATGGGCTTGTACCATCTTTGCCTGGTAGAGCTCCAAATGTAGTTGTGCTTCCAATCATTTTCCCTCGAGACTTTCTAGTTCTTCAAGTCTGAGTCTTGCGCTTTCTTCCATTGTGAGTTGGTTGGCAATGACAACTCTGAGAGATGGTGTCTGGATTTCTAGAGGTAACACGGCCTCGGTCTCGTACACGAGCATATAAGGTGTACGTTGAGTGGGAGCCTTGAAAGTCATCCGGTAGGCACACAAGGCTTCTAACAGTTTGTTATGCCAATCCCTTTTATTTTCATCTAGTGTTTTCTTCAAAATCTGTACCAGTGTCTTGTTGAAAGCTGCAGCCAGACCATTTGCTCTAGGATAATAAATTGTAGAGTATCTCCAATCTATCTCATGTCTTCTGACAAAATTGTAGATCTTTGTACATATGAAAGATGTCCCATTGTCAGATATTATTCTTCGCGGTACTCCAAAACGGTAAAAAATTGAAGGACATGACTTCTAATACACCGAGAGAAATTGGATTACACTGATTGAGATTTCATTGATGGGAGAAGTAATCTGTAGCGACAAGCATAAACCTGTGTCCTTTGGAAGATGGAGGATCTATCAGACCTATTATATTCGTGCCCCAACCAACACTCGAATGACCATGAGGCAACAGTTGGGTGTAGCACATTTGGAGGCTGGTGTAAGAGCAGCCCATGCACTTGGCATTGGTGACATCTTCTGGTTGTATCCATGCAATCGAACATCATTACTGGCCAATAATATCCAAGCCTTTTAATCTTCATTTTCATTTTTGGTCCCGATTGGTGAGCACCACACAATCCAGCATGTACCTCTTTGACAATATTTTGTGCCTCGGCTCTGCTCAAACACCGTAGCCACATTTGGTCGAACGATCTTTTGTAGAGAACGTTTCCCACCAGGGCGTAAGACATGGATCTTCTTGTGACGTGGTGCGCCTCAGACTTGTCCTCCGGCAGCTTCCCAGTATGCAAATATTCTATTAATGGCTTGTGTCGATCTTTGTTGATGTCTGCAACTGTATTTATTATTTCTTCTTTTCCATGTTTGTGTAGAGTTTCGAAGTAGTTTCGAGACAAAACTCGTCTTCCTTGTACCGTGACTTTGATGAAATCCTCTGCGGGACACGCCATTTCCTTAGCGAGTTTTGCTAGAGCGTCGGCATGGGCATTATCTCCCCGAGGAATCCAGTAGAAAGTCACCTCAGGAATTTGGTCCAGGAGCTTCATCGCATACGGATGGTTCTGCTAATCTTGATTTCAGAATTCTGTATTGTCCGGTGACTTGCTGGATGACAAGTTGAGAGTCACCATAAATGGCAATATTTGTTATATCCATTGAGATTGCCAACTCCAATCCGGTGATTAAAGCTTCATATTCTGCTTCATTATTGGTGCATGGCTCTGTCAGGTGGTATGAGAACCTCAACATACCCTTATCTATTGTAATAAAGATCAAATCGATCCCTGCCTTGCCTGGTATAACTGTGTCTGATCCTTTGTCTTTCCTGGCTGACAAAGCACCATCGAAGTACATTTCCCAGCGTTGCACACTAGAAAATTGCATTTGTAGTATTTGCTCATTTGGTAACTTGTCATTGAGAGAGGACCCAGCTGGCAGTGGGTGTGCAGCGAGAAAGTCTGCTAAAATATGTCCCTTGATAGCACGAAGGGGAACTAAAGTTATATCAAATTGCAATAAGATCATTGACCATCTCGCTAAACGTCCGGAGAGTGTTGGTCGGGTCATCAAATATTGCAATGGATTAACTTTTGAAATCAGGGTAATCTTATGAGAAAGCATGTAATGTCTATGCTTTTGGGCAGCAAAAATTTAACGCCAGACAATGCTTCTCAATAGGTGGATACCTTAGTGGATACCTTATCTTCCTTATTTTCGTCGATATTAGGCAAAGAATTAAGTAGTAGAGTGCATTTTCTTTACTCTCATCATTTAATTGGGCTAAGAGTGCTCCAAGAGAGTCATCTAAAGCCGCTGTATAAAGTATCAATGGTTTCCCTGGGATAGGGGCTGCCAAAATAAGAGGTGTCATTAAATATTATTTGATGTCCTCAAAGGCTCGCTGGCATTTCTCTTCCCGAAAAAATTTGGCGTCCTTTTTAATCAATGCCGAGAAAGGCTGACACCTACCTGAGAGATTAGAAATAAAGCGTCTCAGATATGCCAACTTCCTTTGGAAGGAACACAACTATTTCAAGGTTTTAGGGGGAAGCATTTCCAAGATATCTTTAATCTTATTCGGGTCGGTCTCGATTCCCCTTTCCCCGATGATGGACAAAAAATTCTAAAAATATCCCTAAGGTAACGCCAGAGGCGCACTTTAAGGGATTCATTTTAAGGTCATATCGTCGTAACCGTTCAAACACAATCCTCAAATCATACAAATGATCTTTTTTTTGTTTCCTTTTGATAACCAGGTCATCCACGTAGCATTCTACCTGATTGTGAATGAGGTCATCAAAAATCTTCGTCATTGCACGCTGATATGTTGCTCCGGCGTTCTTTAGGCCGAACGACATCACTTTGTAGCAGAAAATTCTAATCGGTGTTCTGAAAGCTGTAAGCACTACATCCTCGGGAGCAATCTTAATTTGGTTGTATCCCGACGATCCGTCCATGAAGGAGAAAATTTCATGTGTCAAAGCGATGTCCACCATCATTTCTGGTATAGGTAGTGGAAACTCGTTATTTGGACATGCCTTATTCAAATCTCTGAAGTCGATACAAACGTGGATTTGTCCATTTTTCTTTTTAATAGGTACAATATTGGCTAACCAAGCTCTTTAACAAAGTTGGCATTTGTAAACTTCTTTACCTCGGTGATGACTTATTGTTCGATCTCTAGGCGCATTCTCCTTGGAGCTTGTTTTACTAGGGTTACATTCTTTTCCACCCCAAGTTTACGGACTGCAACCTCTGCTGACAGCCCTGGCATTTCATCATAGCTCCATGTGAAGCAATCTTTGAATTCTGGTAATAGTTTGACCAGTTCTGCAGATTCTTCGTCATCAAGTAGAGAACTTATAAATGTAGGTTGGGGTCGTTCTTCAGTCCCGAGGTTAATCT
>NW_018224955.1:51056-51859 GCF_001263595.1 Phalaenopsis equestris | reverse complement strand
AAAAGTTGAAATTTTTCTTTTGGCATTTTTTTTGGTAAGTGTCCCTGTTGAATTACTTTTGAACACAAGGCGAGAAGTATGCAAAAGGAAATTTCATTAATTCATTAGAATCATCATCCAAATTTACATTTTTTTCAAGCTTAGTAGAGGTAAAAGCAAGGAAAAAGTTGATCTTTGAACCAAATTTGATTTGATCAGCTTTGAACCAACACTATGGACTTCCTTGACCTCTAAACTCTCAACCTTTTGAGGGAGAATCGGAGTGAGGGTCATAGTATTCACATAGTGGTTTATCCGATCATACATTGTTTCATACTCATTCTTCTCTGTATCTTCTAGGAATATCTCATACTGAGGTTTCTTCTGCTTCGTCATCATTATTTCATCTTCAAAACTGTCTTCATCACCAATGTTGATAGTTGGCCTACTGCATTCAACAATTAAATTGATCTTTCCTCGTCTGCGTCCTCGGCCTCGACCTTGAGTGCGTGAACTAGAAGAACCTCCACCAACTCATTGTAAGGGAGTGGTAGAAGGTTGTTGAAGCGGCGTTGTCTGGCCTCCTTTTTGTGATCCTTTTGAATATTTATCTTTGTTTGTCAAAATTTTGCGCGAGAAGACAGTCTTCTTTGGAAGTGCGTAGTAGGCAGCATCTTCATGGATACTAACTTCATGCACTGAAAATGGTTGTAGGTCTCCCTTGATGCAATTTTCTTGACCATCTTTACGGTATTTGATGCACTGGTGAAGAAATGATGGAACCATATTGTGCTCATGAATCCATGGTCGACCCAATAGAGCTT
>NW_018224955.1:48510-51001 GCF_001263595.1 Phalaenopsis equestris | reverse complement strand
ATGAGTTCCTGAACGTCGAAGTCCAAATATGCTAACGTCCATAGACTCATCAAGTTAAGAGATGCTCCAGGATCCACTAAAACTCTGGATAACACAAATCTGCCAATGTTGACGGAGATGTAGAGCGGACGGTTGTGGTCGGCGGTACCGAGCTGCAAGTCTTCATCTGTGAAGGTTACCCCTGACTGTTCTCTCAACAAGCAAACTTCATCTGTGGATGTGCTAGCCAACTAAGCTAAGCAAATTTCTGTATCCAGCAAAGCTGTAACCAGAGATTCTCTCATCTCCTTTGATAGGATCAGAGCTTCGTAGATGCTTAGTCGGGCAGGCAACTTCCTAAGATGAGCTAGCACGTTGTAGTCTACTTTGTAGGGTCCTCCGATTTTATCTTGATTATGTGGTTCTTCCACTGACGGAGGTGGGGGTATCTCTTCTCGAGTCATTATCTGTTTTCTTTTGTCTGTTGGAGTTGTTCTTGGTGGTAACACCTTTCCGCTTCTTAGGTTGACTTCTGTGATTTCTTCTTCTTGAGATATCATTGTTGAATCTTTTGGTGTCTTTTCCTCCTCATTGGAAAGATCTAAGTTGATAGAAAACGGTGCACCATGACGCTCGAGAGTTCGCCCTTCATTATCGGTGCTGTCGTAAGTGATATCATTGAGTTCTTTTTTGGCCTTGACAACAAGTTCATCAGACTCAAGTACGATTTTAGGATCATTTTGGAGATCAAGATCACAACTAGATTGGTCATAATAAATCACGTTATTACCAAAAATAGTCAAAATGTAGCCGAAATCACAACCATTATATTCATAAGACCCCGGAGGGACAAAAAGGTAATCATACAATGTCAAGGGTTTGAGGATTTTCTTCCCCAAATCCGAGACAACCAATCTAGTAGAGGCAGCTCCTATCCTACCCCTCGTGCTATCAATCTTGGCAGTGATGCTTTTCTTTTTCTTGCTCTTTGTTCTTAACGATGACGAATTTTCTGGCGAAATCTTCATCTCGGGCTCGGTATGCTGCAGACTCTGAATGGAGGCTTGTTTTGATGGAGACTGTAACTTGTTCAGTATCATCTTGGACGATCTGCTCCATACCTCATTCCATCCTTCTTCGGTATTCATAGAAACTTTTTTCGATGAATCCTGTATTTGATTGAGGACCCTCTTGAGTTCATCCCAAGTTGTACTCCATCCATCTCCATCCAACTCCATCCATCTGTTCCGACATATGGATCAATTGAGGAGATTGACTCAGCTGAAATCATGTTTATGGAACCTTTTTCATGTTCTCTCAAATAATCCTTCGAGATTGTTATATTCTCTTCCTTTAAGTTCTTCTCGAGCCATTCTTTAAAGACGAAACACTTGTCTATAGTGTGTCCAAGTAACCGGTGGTACGGGCAATAATTTAATTCACGGGCAATAATTCGGTTCATTCTTCTTATCCACCTCTTCGGGCTTCTTTGGATCAGGTAGTTTGAATTCTGGTTTCTTCATCAAGCTTTTGAATATTTTAGGTACAACTTCATTTTTTCAGGAATAAACAAATTTCTGTCGCTCTAACAAGGATACTCTTTTACCCGCTATTCGAGGTGATCCTTTCTGAGACGGCCGTTGGTTGGACTGACTGCTCTATTTCTGAGAGTACTATGACGAAGACTGACGATGATCTTTTGCATATATCGTTATTGGCTGCTTTCCTTTATCGAAAATTTCAACTATCCCTGATTTCTTTTCGGACACTCTGGTCACCTTAGCCTTTTCATGTGGCTCCATGTGCTTCATTTCCTCTTGAAGACTGCTGGCTTTACTGAGTAGCTTCTCGAAGGATTTGATGGTGAGTCCCTTAAGCATGAAAGCTGCTGGCCCATCAATGCTTTTGAGTAGAATCTCAGTCTCTTTATGTTCCTGTAGTTGAGGTTCACTTTTCATGCTAAGGTTTCTCCACCTAAAAATATAGTCTGCTAAGGTTTCACTAGGCTTCTGCTTCTCTATCATGAGCTCTTCAATAGACACATGATGCTGCGCCCCAGTAAATCTTTTTACAAATAACTGTTCCAACTCAGAAAATGTTTTAATTGACCCATTGGGCAAGTCAGCGTACCAGTCAAAAGCAATCCCTGACAAGCTGCTGATGAACCGTTGGCAGAGTAGAGCTTCGTTATTCCTCGTATTGCCACAATTGGCTCAGAAATGTTCTATGTGCTGTCTGGGATTTCTAGTCTTATCGAATATCTTGAAGTTTGGGCTCACAAAACCCTTGGGGAAAGAGACGGCATCGAACTCCTCTAGGTAAGGTCTACCCTTTAAAATTGATGCACCGCCCATGGACTGGGCTAAAGCCTCCCACACTTGTTCAACCATTTGCTTGAACTCTTTTTCTGGCGTGGCACCTGATGGAGAATCCTTCTTTGGTTGTTCTTCTTTGTCTGTCGAACTTGCCTCCCTTCTTTCATCTGCGATGTGTATGATTTCTGGCTGATTAA
>NW_018224955.1:47016-48398 GCF_001263595.1 Phalaenopsis equestris | reverse complement strand
TAAACACAGCTCATCTATGGCGTTCTCTTCAGTGTGAGGTTGAGCCTTGTGTGTAGATGTGGTAGCTCTGGTTTTGATCACATGGACATCCATGAAATCCTCCTCCAAATAATCACTGTAATCAAAATCCTCATTATCACTATTGACAGAAACTCCGTGTTCTCGAGCTAACTCAGAAATATTCATCCTGAGTTTCTCAACTTTTTCCTCAATTATCAATTCATTGATTGCTTTAAGATCTGGAGGACCTTGATGGAAGTCCTCAACTTGTTCCTCCATCTCGCTGAATATTGTCATGATGATTTCAGATATTTCAGGCACTGGTTTTACTTCCTGTCTTACAGGCTCACTGAACTGTATCGGTGCAGCGACCTTGGGTACCCATACCCTCTTCTTCTTTAACGATGATGTCTCAGGATGGAACGTCTTAGTAGAAACATCGGTATGTCAAGGGAAGGTATACTCCCTGTGGTGTAGACCGGCTATAGTGTCAGGTAATCATCTTATCTTTATTTCCGTGACTGCAGGAATGACTGGTAAACTTCTCAGTCCCAGTCTTGACTTAATAGGTTAGCGACCTGCGGTCCTGGTGGTGGTATGGTGGGTGGTGAGTATAGCAGTATCAACTCGGTTTCCCAAATGGAGCCAGACGGGAACACGGGTAGGTGACTTTATAGTCGACTTATTAGATTTTCTAGCGGATTTAACATCCTACAAAATTTTATTTTTCATATGAGGGGAAATTGCATGTCCTACTCATTTAAGTAATTCACAAACAGAACATCCTTCTTTAGTAGCAAGCCTTCTGAAGACTGCACTAACTCGGGTGATAGGAGTAAACTTCTTTCCCTCCTCATCATGTCCATGAAGTGATGGTAATGCGGCAGAAATCTTCCGAATACTCTCATATCCATCAGTATCTGTCAGGGGATGGATTATACTCCCTTGTAGGAGTGGATAAATTTCCGATAATACCTCTTCAACTTGATGAGGCTCCCCCTTAACGGGTGTGCTCTCAGAAGTGTGGGCTTTGATGGCCCTCCGAACTCTTCTATTGTGGTTCCTCCTTTGAGTTCGGGTCATTGGCACAGTCCTTGAGCTTGACCCGATCTCAACAAGGGTGGCGGAACAGTTAATCCTTCAGTTCAATCTTCAACGACCATCACTTCTTTTCCCTTAGCAGTAGCAGGGATAACAGTCTTGATGACAGTAGCTTTAGCCTTTGGAAGGGAAGTCTTGAATACAGTTCAGGTCAAATTCAGCAGATGACTCCTGAATTCAAGGAGAGGTGACTTTCATCATAACGAACGGAGCCTTCTTAAGGATAACCTCGAGGTCTTCAAATCTAGCTCCGAACTTAATGGTGGGAGCAACGTTACGGC
>NW_018224955.1:45041-46787 GCF_001263595.1 Phalaenopsis equestris | reverse complement strand
TGCAAGCACTGAAAATAGAGGTTAATCTATAGACCGGGCGGGTCTTAATTTACAGGTAATTTTAACATCTTTGTTCAAAAATGTGTAAAATTTAATTAATATAAGAAAATTTCAAAGTGCGCGCAGCACAACATGATTTGGTTTAATTTGCAAAATAGCAAACCAAACTTGGAAGGGAGATGTGAAAAATTTTAGGACCCAATGCGGGCGGGACTCAATTAGTCAATTAGTGGCTCAATTAGTGGCAAAAAATGCCCAGGTGGAATTAATCCACCGACACACCTATTGGGGGTCCGACCCCACATGAAAATTTAAAGTCCATAATGGCCTTCTGATTCTGAACCCCTCTACCCCTCTATTCAAATATGGTTGAACAGCTAGTCCTGAAGTCCAAGGAGTTAGTTGTACTTTCCCAAGATAGAAATGGGTAAAGTATGCCAACGAAAGAAAGGTAATTTGGTCCACGAGGTACATTGACATATTACCGGTGTGTGAGATAATATTTCATGACTTGTATGGAGAGAAAAGCTTGTCCCCAGCAGAGTCGCCAGAAGCTTTCGGCGTTATTTTGGGTGGGTTTACGGGAATTTCCCCTAAGAAGCTGTCGGTCGCCGGAATCAAAATCCCGTCGCCCTCTTCGGAAGGACGTTGAAGTATGAAACCAAGCTGACCCCTTATTTTTCTTAGTTTAAAAGGAAAGAGCACTGTACCTTAGATCCTCTATCTATCCCGAAGGATAAACACATGACTTGAGGATGAGGCTCGATCGAATAAACTAAGGAAAGTATGACGTCCGTTTGGTCTGTGAAACCTTTCTATTTACCGACAAATTCCCTTATTTAATATAAAGGATTAAATAGGGTTTATATTAAGCTGAGTTCGGACATGCTTCCTATAAGGGCAAGCCCCTATAGTTAATTACATCTTAAATGACTGAAGTCACCTAAGAATACTCTCGATAAAAATCAAGAAATGTTATCTTCAAGGAATTTCAAAAGGTAGGACTCTTCAACGAAATCGGACATAGAGGTGTGAAAGAGTATTGGTTCAAATTTAGAACATTTTATTGTAGAATCCAAAGGAGGAGGAACTAAGGGATGTCATGGATCCAGAGGATAACCCCACTGACTTCCCAAGCTATCATAATGTTTGGCTTCAGTTTTAAGGAGAAATATTTGGGTGTTTCATCCTGCCAATTTTATTTACTAGGGCTTACATTCGTGTAAAATGATCACACAAATAGTCTGAAAGATGTGAGGATTTAGGTCGTGACAAACGACAACCTTTGAATCCTAAGATGAGTTAGGCCTTATATTGTATAGCAGGGCTATGCAAAGGCCTAAAGATAATGTTAGGATTTACGTTGCATAATCAAGCAACCTTGAAGTCCTATGGATTTGTAGTTTTAAGTCTAAGGAAGGAAGATTGCTTTAGCTGGGGAAGATAGGTTTTGCTGTTGAAGATGGCCATGCTGCCCACCATGCTAGCTCCAAGTTCCTTGCCGCAACAAGTTTGATTTTTCTAATATGTTGAGTTGTAATGTTTAATCAGGTGGCCCTATGGTTGAAGCTCTCTAAATTTTGTGAGGGCATATTAAAATTGAATAGAGCGACACCGGTTAGGATCCTACGGTTCCCTCGTTCCGGCATCACTATTTCTATTGGATTCACTTAGTCCAAATGAACTTACTAAACCTAACTTAATGAGTTCCATAATTTCATTTAAACAGTGGGAAGCCTCGTTAGC
>NW_018224955.1:41355-44787 GCF_001263595.1 Phalaenopsis equestris | reverse complement strand
AGGTATAAAAGTACAGTATGAAAGTACAAGAAAGATAACACTGAGAACTGTAAAAGTGTACCTGGCGAGTCTTCTCGTTCAACCACCTGAAACTTAAAATGCATGTTAAGGCAGTTTATGAAGAGCAGGAAAGGTAAAATTTTGGTAATTTTCCTAACCCTATGTCATATCTTAGTGAGTCCTTAAACGTTTAATTAAGGATGATTTCATTGAGCAAAGAATATTAAGTTTAATAGGGCTCTGAGGTATCCAACGAGTTAAGGGGGGAAGCAGGTCCATGCCTCCCTCTCACCAACTGGTGAAAAGCCTCGAGTCCATTTAAACTTATTATGTTGCTCAATGGTTCATCCTCTAAATACCCTTATTACTCAGTGAGCACTGATGTCTCAATTATCCCTAAGAATAGGGTAATTATCAATTATCATTTAATTTGAAAATTATGTAGGTGAAGACCCTTAAAGAGGCAAGTTAATGTAATTTGAACACTTAGCCAAATTTTTAATCCTAATTGGGCTTAGTGGTGTTTCAAGGACGTTTGATTTAATTAGGTTTATTTCTCTAATCATTGTTTAATCAATTTTTGATTTAGCCTAAGTCACCATTAAGCCCTAAAGCCTAGGTGAGTGTCTTAATTAGTTTTGAAAAGGGTCATGATTCATGATTTGGATTTTATTTGAAAATCAAGATAGGGGTATTAAATTGATTAATTGTTGGCTTCCAAAGTCATACCCCTAAGTCCAGGATCATTTAATTTTAATAAACTTCCAAATTTTTAATAATTTAGAAATTTATTAATCTTAATTAAGAAAGTGAGATTGGTTTCTACCAGTTAAGCCTCTCTTATTTCAAGCATCAAATAAATTGATTAAGATCAGAGGTCACCCATTTTCCCTCCATGACTTAAGCCTAAATGTTACTTAAGGCTAAATTTCTAAAATTACACATTTGCCCCTAAGGCTCTAAAACTTTATAATTTGTCAAATTCAATTCAAATGACTTTGAAATTTTTATTTTACCTCATTCATGGGTCAATTGAGAGATCAGAGTAGAAAATGAGATTTTTCAAAATTTAATTTAATTTATATAATTATTTTCATGTAGAAGTAGGATTTTTTAAAGAAAATTACTAACTTGACCAAGGTAAATTCTAATCCCTTAAAAATTTTACTGGAGGTGAACTTGGACTAGAGAAGCCTTTGAACCAAATTTCATAATTTTTTGAGTTCTCTGTGATTTATTGGAATTATTTTAAGTTCTAGGTTATTTAATAAAAATAAAATATTTTAAGTGGTGAAAATTAAGTTTTGTATTTTTGAAAAATCTCCCTAAGGTCAAAGAACTCACAGGAGCAAATTTTATATTTTTTGATTTTTTTTTGATTTATTGGAACTATTTTAGTGAAAACTCTTCTTTAGCTTTTTTTAAAAATTAATCTTAAGCTTTGAAATTAAATATCTTTATCTGGAAAATCAGGAAAAATATTCTAAATGTTCGTAAGTGATTAGGAAGCAACTTAGAACATTTCCATGAGTTTTATTATTTTTGTGTTTTTTTTAAATTTTTAATTATTTTAAATATTTTAAATATGCTAAAAATCAAGTTTTTATTTTAAATATAATTCTTTTTTTATAAAACATCGATCACAAAAAACTAAAAAAATTAAGTTTCATAATTTTTTGAGTTATATTTTGATTTTTAAAAATCATTTAAGTGTTAAAAGTGGTATTTATCTTTAAAAATCAACTTAAGTTGTCAAATGAACTCAAAATATTTTAAAATTTTTGTGATGACTTCTCTGAATCATATATCACAGTGGAGATAAAAAATCAAGTCATTTAGATGTTTAAATTTTCCAAAAATAATTATCTTAGTGATTTAGTGTTTGTAAAATTTAAGAATATTTTAAATGACTTGACCTATGAAATTATTTCCAAAGGTTTCTCTAGTCATTGTGGACCTTCCAAAATTTTTATAGGATTTTATAATCAATGTGCTAATTTTCATGATTATTTTAAAGAAATAATGAGAAACAACTTGAAAAATATCGGTCTCTGTATAGGAACCTCCTCTGACTTTGGAAAAATCAAAGAATACTTACCCTGACAGAGGCTACAACATGTCAAAATTCCAAGCCAACGTGATGTGCTAATATGCATGGAGAATCAAATAATCCCAAACAGTGTTTAATTAATTAAAAATTAAATAAGCATAATATGGTCTTGAAATTTATTGCACATTGTTCTCCTCTGTTCATTGTTCTCCTCCTAAGCATCAAATGGACTTGAAATTTGTTCCACATTGTTCTCCTCCATTCACTGAGCAAGAGGGTATCAAATTTTTATTTTTGTGATTTTTCTACACAAATTTATGAATTTTCTAAGTTAAGGGTATTTAAATAAATAAGAAAAAGTCTTATTTATCTATTCAAACAGCGTGTGCAGACTAGATCCTAGGCAGCTCCAAAGGCATTCGTGGCGTGCTCTGGTTGGACGCCGCCGTCCACGTAGCTTGCTGACTCGGCCCGCTGTTTATGTTCTGAAGCGCTGTCCGACTCGATCTCCCCCGTCTATTTGATACACGCTTGATCGAACGGCTCCCTGTCATCGTCACTGATAGAATGATCTCGTACCCGTCCATGCTAAAACCTTAAGATCTCAGTCTAGACTCAACCAAATCACTTTGGGTTTGATCCTATGGACTCGTCTAAGAGACGAACACATCCATACGGTTAATGTACCATGAAATCAAGCTTAAGTAAATGGAGAATCAAAATAAGCTCGGGAAAAGGAGGAGTTTTATACCTTTGATCTGAGAAGGGATGGTTCAATCAGAGGTGCTTGGCACGTTCGTTGGGTTCCAAGGAGGCTAGGGATTGAGTCCCTGGTTTTGGTGTAAGGCCTAGGTGTGAATTCGACCAAGCTCGATTTCAGGTGTTGGTCAAGAGGTATGGTAGAGGCTCTGTGGACGGGAGGATATTATGGAGCTTTAGCTTTTCTTACTATTGTGAAGCGAAGTTGTGGGTGAAGTTAATTTGTGTTTCATGGACTGTGGAGGTGTATTGGGTTTTGTCCTGGTTTTTGGCAAGGTTTCAAGCTCAAAATTGAGCTCTGGCAATAGGAATGGGTGAGGGAAAAATGGTTGGAATGCACTAAGGGGATCTTAGGGAAGCTCTGTGTGAAGTTTGGAGAGGCCTCTCTAAGGAAATTTCAGCACTTAGTTTAATGGCCATGGAGGTCGCCTTTTATAAAAATTGGGTTATGGTGGTTGTCGTGGCCAACAAAGAGGTGTAATGTGGTGCTTAGGTGGAGGGCAGAGGAGCTCCACAGTTTGATTTGGATGAGCTGGCCTCTAGGTTTTGATTTGGGTGAGATGCCATGGGGGTGGCTCTCGATTTTGGGCTTTTCCTGCCACTAGGCTGGATGGGCGGCCCGG
>NW_018224955.1:23913-41210 GCF_001263595.1 Phalaenopsis equestris | reverse complement strand
AAACGGTGTGACGTTGTTTTCAAAAACGCCCGTGCACTTATAAGCTGCCCGAAACGGGCCCTTAGTGCATAGGACCAAATGGGTGCAAATGACCAAATCTTTGGTTTGGTCTAGGCTAGCCATGTCAATTGGCCCAATTGAATTTGGTGTATATGATCATAAGTAACAACTTGGGTGAAGGATGGGTGTGGTTTTGAGCTCAATTGAAGCGTCAATTTGAGGGAATTTTGAACTTTAATCAATTTGGTCATGTTGGGCTAGGCTTGGGTCTAGCTTGGGTTAGCCTTGGGCTAAGTCCAAATTTATTATTGTAGATGGTCAATAGGGACATCATGAAGAGTTTTAAACATGAATTGGATGCCAATTTCGAGGTTAAGGCAATCAATTGGGTGAAATTTGGGGATTTAGCCAATTTTGGGCTAATTTTGGGAATTTTGGGTTTAGGCCAAAATCAAATGGATTTGAGACTTCACCAAGGTCAATTGATGGTTAATTTTGATGTATAGGAATGTTATAAAGATTTTTCAACATTAATTGAGGCCAATTGCTTAGATTTGGCTTAATTTGGTCATATTAAAGGTTAATATGAGTTTAGGATTGGAATTGGGGTCCATTAAGATCAAATTGATGGACATTGGAGTTAGATTTGGGTCTTTAAAGGGCAATTTTGGAGATTTTTGATAAAGATGGTCAAATTGGCCACATTGGGTCATGTGGTAGTTGAGAGAAATGAAATTGGGAATATTTTGGATTTATTGGGATTTTCTGGAAATTTTTGGGATTTTGAGCTATGGAGGGGTATTTTGGTAATTTGGGGGTGTTTTAGGGGTAAAAGGCCAAGATGGGTATTTTGGTAGAGTTGAGGTACCAACCATCACCAATAAGCCATGGACCAATGGAAACCCCATTTTGGGTCCTCTACATAGTGGTCTTAGCTAAATCATAGCCCTAGGGCTAGTAGGTTTAGGGGACCATCTACATGAGTATCCAAAAAGATCAAGGGATCTAGGCTAGAAATTTGAGTTTAGGGTTATGAGTGATTGTGGGTGCATATAATTGTAGTGAGTTCCTTAGCCCGGACCAATACCCAAGGTCAACCCTAAGGTCCAGCAATCCTAAGGGTGACTCATCTTGAGTTTCCCCCACAGTGACCCCACCTACTAAGTATTTAGAGGTTGAGAGCAACATGTGGAACTTCAAACTGAGTAGAGAAGAGTTTTAGAATTTCTAATGGTGAGGGTTCCATGTCTAGTTTTCTAGGAATAGTCAACATGAAAAGTCCTATGGCTAGACCCTGGCTACTAAAGAGCAAAAACTAAACCTCAACAAAAAATGAGGTCAACAAGTGTGCTATATGTTGTCTTGGAATTCTAATCCTATCAAATATTTTAAAGTTTGAGGCCATAAAACCCTTGGGGAAGGGTGCAGCATTGAATTCTTCTAGGTATGGTCTACCCTTTAGAATTAATGCACACCGCCCTTAGATTGGGTTAAGGCTTCCCGAACTCGCTCGACCATTTGCTTAAATTCTTTCTCTGATATGGCACTCGATGGAGAATCCCTCTTTTGTTGCTCATCTCTATTTACCGAGGCAACTTCTTTTCTTTCATTTGTAATGTGTATTATCTCTGGATGGTTGATATCTGGAGATGCTAGTGTTGTGGTGCTTGTGATTGCCCTAAAATGGTGGCCATGGCGGTCATGGCTACGGCCATCTCCTCAATCCTTTTCTCCAGTTGACAGACTTGTTCATCCCTTAGGAAAATACCTTTACGCAGCCCATCTACAGCGTTTTCTTTGATGAGAGGTTGAGCCTCACGCGCAGATGTAGCAACTTTGGTTTCAATGACATGAACATCCATGAAATCCTTTTTAAGGTAGTCATTATAGTCAAAATCTTCATCATTGTTGTCGATGGAAACTCTATATTCTTGAGCCAAATCGGAAATCTCGGCCATGAGCTTTTAAACTTTTTCTTCGATTTTGCTACGATTATTGATGCTTGGATTGTTCTAAGATCTGGAGGACCCTTCTGGACCTCCTCCACTTGTTCTTCCATTTCACTAGCAATCGCTGCAATGATGTCAGATACTTTAGACCCTGGCTTCATTTCATGATCTTGCCCTGTAGTACTGGACTATATTGGTACAACAACCTTTGGTATCCATACCTTTTTCTTTGACAATGATGTCTCAGGATGAAGTTTCCTAGCAGAAATATCGGCATGTCGAGGAAGAGTATGCTCTCCATGGTGCAGATTAGCTAAAGTATCGAGTAGTCTCTTTGTCTTTCCATTAGAATTTTAGGGTTGTCTTTGTGGTGCATACTTGGTAAAATTCTTGGACTCAGTCTTGACTTAATTGGTTGACGACCTGCAGTCCTGGCAACGGCAGGCTCAATGGTGACTATGCTGGTATCAACTCTGCTCCCTAACTGAAATGAGACAGGAATACGAGTAGGCAAAGCCTAAGTTAACTTCTAAGATTGTTTGGCGGATCTGACATCCTTCAAAATTTCTTTCTTCATGTGAAGGGATATTGCATGTCCCACTCATTTAAGTAGTTCGCTGACTGAACAGTCTTCTCTAGCGGCTAGCCTCAAAAAAATTAATTTGACTCCGGTGATAGGAGTAGACTTCTTTCTCTCCGCACACTATCCATGAAGTGATGGTAAAGCAGTGACAATCTTCCGGATACCTTCATACTCATTAGTATCCCTCAAAGGATGGAATCTACTTCCCCGCAGAAGTGGATATACTTCCGGTAATTATAACTCCTCTTGGTGAGGCTCTTCATCAATAGGTACTTCCTCAGGAGCATGAGCTTTAGTGGCCCTCTGAACTCTCCTGCTACGGTTTCTCCTTTGACTTTGGGTTAGTGGTTAAGCTTTGGAACTCGATCGGATTTTGAATACTGATGGCGGGACAGCCAATCCCTCAGCCGGATCTTCAATGATCATTACTTCTTTCCCCTTAGCAGTAGCGGGAACAGCAGGCTTAGTAGGTGCCACAGAGGCAGTAGTTTTGGCTTTCTTGTAGGAAGGGAAGTCCTGAAGACAGTTCAGGTTGAACTCAACAGACGGCTCCTGAGAGTGGTGACTTTCATCACGATGAACGGAGCCTTCTCGAGGATAACCTCGAGTTTTTCGAATCCGGCTCCGAACATAATTGTGGGAGCAACCTTGCGGGTTCATGGCTTGTCGGCAAGTTGCAGGAAAAAGTCAGCGTTGGGTAGGCCATTGTAATAACTTTAAGACAAAAAGTTCTGGGGTTAGCAATATGGTCAAAACCTTATAATCTTTAGTGTAAGCACTAAAAATTTATAGAGGTTGGTCTGTAAACTGGGTAAACTTTAGTTTGTGGGGATTTTTTAAAATTTTTAGTAAAAATGTAATTTGAAAGTAGAAAATTTTAATTAATATAAGAAAAATTTAAAGCACACGCAACACAACACAATTTGATTTAATTTGTAAATAAAGAGATGTGAAGTGTTTAGGACCCATAGCGGGACCCATTTAGCAGCACACAATGCCCAGGTGGAACAAGTCCACCAACACACCTATTGTGGTCTGACCTCACATGAGGATTTAAAGAATCCTTAATGGCCTCCTGAACACCTCTATTCAAAGTGATTAAACGGACAATCCTGAAGTTCAAAGAGTTGGACGTACTTTTCCAAGACATAAATGGGTAAAGTAATTCAACAAAAGAAGGGTAATTATGTCCAAGATGGACATGGACACATTACCGATCAATGAGGATAGTACTTTCCTGATTTAAATAGAAAGTGAAAATTTTCCCCAACGGAGCCACTAGAAGCTATCGGCACTATTTTTGGTTGGAGGAGTTGCTCGTAAGAAGTTATCAGTTACCAAAATCAAAATTACGTCGCCCGCTTCGGAAGGACATTTAAGTTTAGAAAAATATGAAATCAAACTGACCTCATATTTTTTTCATATTTTAAATAAAAGAGTGTTGTACCTCCAACCATGTATCTACCCCGAATGATAAACACAAGACTTGAGGATAAGGCTCGATCAAATAAACTGAGAAATATATGACGTCCGTTTGTTCTGTGAAACCATTTTATTTGTCGACAATTTCCCCTATTTAATATGAAAAATTAAATAGGGTTTATGTTAAACTGGGTTTGGAAAAGCTTCCTATAAAGGCAAGTCCCCATAGTTAATTACATCTTAAATGACCAAAAACCACCTAAGAAAACTTTCGATAAAAATTAAGAAATATTATCTTCAAGGATTTCAAAAGGATAGGACTGTTCAACAAGATCAGATAGAGAGGTGTGAAACGGGAATGCCTCAAGTTTGAAGCATTTTGTTTTTCGAATCCAAACGAGGAAGAACTAGGGGATGTTATGGATCTGGAAGAGAACCTCGGTGACTTCCCAAGCTATACTATTATTTGGCTTTGGTTTTGAGGATAAATTATTTAAGTGTTTCATCCTGCCAAATTTATTTATTAGGGCTTACATTCGTGTGAAACGATCACATAATTAACTTGGAAGATGTGAGGGTTTAGGTCATGACGAACGACAACCTCGGAATCCTAAGACGAGTTAGGGCTTATATTGTACAGTAGAGTTGTACAAAGGCCAAAAGATAATGTAAGGATTTATGTTGCATAAGCAGACAACCTCAAAGGCTTGGTTGTTTAATTCTAAGGAAGGAAGTTGGTTTAGCTGGGGAAGACATGTTTTGCTGTTGAAGATGGTCGTGCTACCCACCATGCTAGATCCAAATGCCTTGTCGTGACGAGTTTAAGTTTTCTGGGGTGTCCAGTTAAGATGTTAAATCAAATGACCCTATGGTTGTAGTTCTTTAAACTTTATGGGGGATGTTAAAGTTGATTAAAGCGACACCGGTTAGGATCCTACGGTTCCCTTGTTCCGAAACCACTACTTTCTATTGGATTCACTTAATTCGAATGAATTTACAACTCAACTTAATGAGTTCCATAATTTCATTTAGACCGTGGGAAGCCTCGTTAGCAACCTAAGCCTCGTTAGCAGCACCCGACGCCGGGTAAGCAACCGTAAGTTACCTCCTTCAAGGGATTCCCAAGCATCCAATAGAGATGTCTTAATTTAGTTATAGTTGTTGTTTTATGTGATGTTTGTAATTAAATTTTGTGTTATTTTATAATTTAAATGTCGTGGGAATGAATTTTATCTTGGTTGATTTTAGTTTTAGTTTTAGTTTTGGTTTTGTGACTATCCTAACAGTTTTAGTTTTCATGCAGGGTGGCATCGTTATTTAGCATGCAAGTTTGTGTTTTGTTCATACATGCAGGTAAGTAAGCACAATTTAAGAAAAGGCAAAGTTGTAAACTATAAAAGTATACCTGGCGAGTCTTCTAGTTCAACCACCTTAAACTCAAAATGCATGTCAGGGCATTTTATATGAAGCAGGAAAGTAAAGTTTTGGCGACCTACCTAACCTTAGATCATATCATGTTCGGTCCTTGTTTGATTTAAGGATGATTTTCTTAAGCAAAACACATTAAGTTTAGTAGACCCTTGAGATATCCAACAGGTTAGAAGAAAGAAGCAGCTTCATGCCTCCCTCTTACTACCTGGTGAAAGGTCTCAAGCTCATTTAAACTTATTATGTTACTTAACAGCCAATCCTATAAATAGCTTTAATGCTCAATGAACATTGATGTTTCAATTATCCCTAAGAGTAGGGCAATTATCATTTATGATTTAATTTGAGAATTATGTGGGTGACGACCCTTAAAGGGGGCAAGTTAGCGCTATTGAAACACTTAACAATTTTTTTTTTTTAATTTGGGCTTGTAGTGTTTTGAAGATGTTCAATTTTAATTATGTTCACTTTTATAATACTAATTAAACCAAATTTGATTTAGCTTAGGTCACTACTAAGCCCTTAAGATTTTGGCAGATGTTATTAAATTAAATTTGATTTAACTTATTATGTTATTTTTGAAAGAGATTAAAATTTTAAGTTAGGATGATTCAATTTTAAAACTTTTGAAAAGTATTTAAACCTCAAATAGGGGTATTAAATTAGTGAGTTATTAATTTCCAAAGTCATACTCCAAAGTCATACCCCTTAATTTCCAAAGTCATACCCCTAAATCTAAGGTTATTTAATTTAATGAACTTCCAAATTTTAGTAATTTTAGGAAATTACAATTTAGTTTTTGATTAACAAAAGTTAGATTAGTTTCAACCAATTAATATCCTTTTGGTTTCAATCATCCAAATGAGTTAGTTAAAATCAGAGGTTACCCTTTTCCCTCTTTGAATTAAGTCTAAATGTTAATTAAGGTTAAACCTCCAAAATTACACTTTTGCCCCCTAAGGCTCTATCACTTCATAATTTGTCAATTTTAATTCAAATGACTTTCGAATATTTATCTTACCCTACTCATGGGTCAATTAAGACATAGGGTTAGAAAATATTATTTTTCAAAATTTAATTTAATTTGCATAATTATTTTAATGCAAAAAAAAGATTTTCAAAGAAAATTCTATAACTTGACCAAGACAAAGTCTAATCCCTTGAAATTTTTACTGGAGGTAAAAATAGATCAGAGAATAATTTGGACCAAATTTCATGATCTATTGAGTTATTCTTTAATTATTAGAATTATTTTAATTTCTATAGTTTTTATTAATTATAAAATATTTTAAGTGTTGAAAATTAAGTTTTCGATTTTTGAAAAATCTCCCTGAGGGCAAAAAACTTAGAGAGGCAAATTTTATATTTTTTTGATTTTTCTTTGATTTATTGGAATTATTTTGGGGAAATTTATTGGAATTATTTTTTCTTTGATTTATTGGAATTATTTTGGGGAAAATCCATTTTTTAGCCTTTAAAAATTATTTTAAGCTTTAAAATTCAATATCTTCATTTAGAAAGTCAACAAAAATATTTTAATTATTCCTAAATACTTAGAAAAAAAATTAGAATATTTCCATGAATTTTATCATTTTTGTGATTTTTATCATTTTTTTAATTATTTTAAATATTTAAAAATATGCTAAAAATGAAGTTTTTATTTTAAACATCATTTTCTTTTTAGAAAATTCTTTTGATCATTGAAAATTCTAAAAACTAGTTTTCATAATTTTTTAAGTTTTATTTTGATTATTAAAAATCATTTTAGTGTCAGAAATGTCATTTAACTTAGAAAATCAATTTGAGTTATCAGACATAAGCTTTTATGGGGAGTTCTTTGAGTCTTAAAAAATAGTGGAGATTAAAAATTAAGTCATTTTGATGTTTTTATTTTCTAAAATTAATTATCTTTGTGTTTTAGGGTTTGTGAAGATTAGGTGCATTTTGAATGACTTGGCTCATGAAAGATTTTTCAAATAGTTCTCTGGTCATAGTTGACATACCAAAATTTTCTTGGATTTTTCTAAGCAACATGCTGATTTACCTATGATGGTAAAATATACAAACCTATAGACATAAGCTTGAAAAATATGGATCGGTGTCTAGAGGTCTCCTAGACGTTGGAAAAATCAAGAAATGTTCCGGAAAAGTCAAGGTATTTTCCCCTTATCAGAGGCTACAACATGTTAAAATTGCAAGCCATGGTGAAATCTCTACATCCATGGAGAGTTAAAAAACTCCTAACCCTAATTGATTTATTAAAAATGAAATACGCATCAAATTGACTTCAAATTACTTCCACATTTTTCTCCTCTGTTCACTGAGCAAGAGGGTATTTTTATTTTATTTTTGTGATTTTTCTACACCAAGATATAGATTTTAAAAGTTTAGGGACATTTTCTGATTTATTTAATTCCTATTTATCTACTTAAACACGTGGCGCCATGTCAACCTGCGGCGGCTCTGAAGCTCCACACGGCGTGCTCCTGTTTGATGTCGCCATACACCTCAGTGGTGACTAGGCCCGCGGTTCGTGTAAGGAAGCGTTGTCCGGCTTAATCTCATCCATTGATGAGATAAACGTGCGATCAAACGACTCTCCGTCATCATCCCCAATGGCCTAGCCCCCCTCATTTCTTAACCAAATTGAATGAATTTTTTTTAAAATGCTTGTCTAGGCTCGAGGAACATATCATACGGTTAAGATGCCATGAAATTAAGCCTAATCAAATGGAGAATCAAAATAGCCTCTAGAAGAGAGGGAGTTCAGTACCTTTGCTCTGAGAAGGGAAGTTTGAATCAGAGGTAGTCGGCACGTTCATTGAGGTCCAAGGAGGCTAGGGATTGAGCCTCTTGTTGTGGTGTAAGGTCTAGGTTTGAATTCGACAAACCTCAATTTCAGCTGTTGGTCTAGAGCTATGCTAGGCTCTCTGTGAAAGGGGGATTTGATGGGGCTTCTTCTTCTTCCACTGTGATGAAGGTGTGGGAAAGTTTAATTTGAGTTTGGTGTACGGTGGAGCTAAATTTGAAACTCAAAGCATTCCTTTACCTTATAAATATTTCATAGTTCTTACATCATCGAGCCCCAATCTTTTCTTCTCAACATGAATTTTCAGATTCTTAATACTTTAAAATATAGTTTTCTTTACTTTAAATAGTTAACTATAATCTTATTCACTTATAGTAAATATCTTAAGTTACAAAGTTAATTTTCATTACAAAAATATTTCTTTAAATCTACCATAATATTTAAATAGTTACAAAAATATAGTTACTTGAATTAAATTCACTATATGAAATCATATAAATAATTTTTGAAAATATTAAAATAGAGGACATCTAAAAGTTAATCTTTTTCTTCCCTCTCCCAAACTTAAATTTTTAAATATGAAATAATACAGGCAGAAAGAAAAACTATAAATATAAATCATACATCAGTATTGTAGGCATTTTCATCATTCTGAAATTTTTGCAGGCCTTCTCAACATTTCTACTTCACCGGGCCTGTAATATTAGAGCTTTCTACAAATACAAATTATTAGAGGAATTTCTGGGTAATGAAATTTTGAAATAATTATAAAACTAAAACATTAAACAAGCACAATATTTCCTAACACAAACATAAAACTAAACAAAACAATTATAATTAAAACGTGAAAATAAAAATCACATTACATTACAATCCACAAAATACTACTCAACATCTATTAAACTATACATGTTAATTTAACTACCACAATAACTTCATAATAAAAATTAAAAGTATCCAAGTACACAGAATAATAAAAATAAAAGTTTAAATACACAAACATCCATTTCTATTACAAAAGATCATAAAAATAAAAATACAAATATAAGTACATCAATTTCATTCAATATCAAAATTAAAGTATATCATCATCGCCTTGATCAACAGGTGGATCGAGATGATACTGAGTATACCGGGAGCACTCAGTAAAAGTAACATCAGGCTCACCTCTGTAGTGTCGGGCCTGAGCTCCATAATAGGCTACCTCAAAATTTGAATGCCTTTGAAGGTACTCACTATTGTAATCTTGTCGACATTCTAAACCTCTAATCCTTTCATTTATTAATTCTATGCTCTTTCGCTGCAGGGTCAACTCATTCATCAAGTCAGTCAAAGTTGGGGAATTAGAAGGTGGAAGGTCATAACTTGTAGAGGGGGCATCTCTACTAGTAGAAGGTTCTTGATTTCTACTCCATGTTCTCCATTTCTCATGGGATTCATAATTCTTCAAATTAGCTTTACTAATGGGTTTCATAGGATAAACCCATTCTTCATCTCCAAATTCTACTCCAAAAAGTTTGCAAATTATATAAATAAGTCCAGGATGTGCTAGACCTCCACTAGTCTCACTCCTCGTAGTAGTCAACATATTCTTATGAATAATTCTCCCCACATTATAGTTCTATTATTCCGAATATAGAAATTCAGAATAGCTCTATCTCTAGTTACCTCACTATGGTGATAGGTAGGTAACAGAGTAGAGGAAATGAAATAGTGCCACGTCTTAGAGGTGGCATACAACATGGAAGCAGAAAAATTTACCCGTTCTTGCTACTTTATCTTCCATGTTCCTTTCCCATCAGTGAGAAAGTTGATCGCATCATTAAAGGGGCCTTCCATCATACTAAAGGATTCATATTGGCAACAATAAGAGTTTGTGACTTCATAAAAAGTGTTGATGTGGGCGGCAGTAAACTCAACAAGAAATCCACGCACCTGAATGATTTCGTCATCAGAATAAATAATATTGGCGTAGAACTCCTTCACAACATTTGCATCAGCTTTATTGGTGGTGTAACAAAAGTTTTCCCACCTTCGTTCTACAATAACTCGTTCAATTTCTCCTTCTAGACTTTCGAAAACTCGATCTTGTTTGCACTTCTTTACTTTAAATATGGAAGTAAATTTTGTTTGAGCCATTGCATTGACGAAGCGAGACTCGTCGAACTCAACTCTTCTATTTTGTCGTGGAGCCATTTTAATCTAATAAACTTATAGAAAAATTCCACAAATTACTTCAAATATGTAAATCATGGCTTCCAATAGTAATTCTAGCTTCCAATGGTAATTCGGTAATTCAAAGAGTTCAACATTAAGTTCCATGAATTTCTTCCCAAAATTTTTTTCACATTCTCAAATTTTTTGGATCTCCTCAATGTGGAAGAAATTCATGGTAAAAATCAAATATTTTTAGCTTGGAGTGAAGCTCTTACATAGAGATGATCAATTCTGGTGTCAAAAAGCCTTGAAATCGCCTCCAATCCATGATCTTTCAAGCCCTAGGTCGAAAATGCCATTTTTAGGAGGAAGGAGATGATGAATAATGGTGGTTGACTAGTCAAAGTCACGGTTAAAGGTATTTTTTCGTGAGCTCACCGTCGTCGGGGTCTATGGCGTTGTCAGTTCTCTCTATTGGAATTAAAATTCTAAGTCTCGGGAAAATCTCGCCGTCAGCGGGCTCTATTGATTTTTTTCAAATTCTGGATTTTTGTGATTTTGATCGAAGCATTACTTTTTCATTTATACCACCCAGATCTTTGACATGAAATGTTATGGCGGTCAGTTGAAAACTAAATGATGTACTTAGCACATATAAACTTTCACAATATTAAACATCACATTTATATATAAATTCCAAGGGGTACAATGTACGTTACATAACACACCTAAGTTTGGTATTTTCTCAGTCTCAATACATTAATTCAGCATCGCAATCCAAGCCACAACACTCAAAACGCTGAAAACAAAACATCCTATGCTTAGTCTCAACTATACAGAGATCTACAAGCATAATTCTAAAGCAAAGCAAATGCAAAGTTCAAATAAAAATACATAGATAGACACATAGGGAGTAATAAAAATCTACTAATCCTCAGACTCGACTCGATTCTCCTCTGAGATCACTCATTGATTGCACATGAACGAAGAGGTTGTAGAAGGGTCGGAATGGAAATTCTTCAGTAGAATCCTCTTATATTAATTTCATCTTCCTCATCAATCGTATTAAGCTATCTTCTAAATGTCCAGAATGCTCGAAATGTTCCTCCATCCTCCAGTCTAGATGATCAAAGAAATCGGAGATATTATTAATCACATTCATGACATTTTGTTCCTCCTTTTCAAATTTCTTGATACGGCGTAGGATCACCAGAGACTTATCAGGGACTAAGGGTTGAACTGGCAGTGAATTCTGAGATGCTTGATCTACTATAATGGTCATGTCATTTTCATCTTCAAAAACTGGGAATCTCTAATTTGGGTCCAAAGGCTTCCAAGGTAGCAGTACCTTTTCCCAATTTCAATAGGACACTTGGAACTGACTGCTAAGTGAGAAAATTGTGGAGGGGCGTCCAAGCCCATAAGTTGATCCATGAATGATATGGACCAAAACAAACTTCATAATTATCGATCCAATATTAATCGACAGTCCCATTTAAATACAGTAATTTAGAATATTAGACACTTTCTTTAGAAACTTTACCGATTTTCATTGTCGGTAACAGTTTCGCAGAAATGAAAAAGTGCCAATATTTTGAAATGGGATTTAGGAGTGTCGCAGAAAAACTAACATACCCGTTTTCTCTTCTTTTCCAGGCGTCAGTTTCGTCCGTTAAGTATTGGTTAATCTCATTCATCTGGTTTCTCGTTTTCACAAAATTGGAATAGTGGCAGACAGGAACATTCTCTATCATATATAGTTCGTTGATCCGTGCAGGAGTGAAAGTGATCCATCTTTCTCGTACATAAACAACTCCTTGGTTGATTCTATGTAAATTTACATAAAATTCTTTCACCACTGGAACAACCACGGCGGCGGTAGTGTAGCACAACACTTCCCATCTTCGCGGCACTATCGTTTATTCAATACCCATAGTGGGATTATTCAATCCGCGATTTATGAATCCTCATTCCTTGTTCAATCTTTTTTTCATCAGTAACTTGTTGAAGATTCATTGTGCTTCCGCACTAATAAACTTTTACCAATTGAAAACTCGCATTTTTTTATTATCAGGGAAATTGCAAGCCATATGAATGAAATTGGTGGAGTTTCGCTTCATTTTTGAAGGGAAAATATGAACTAGAAATCAAATTTTTGAGTTTAAAAATACAATTCCCGCCCAAAAACCGCCAAACACCACCATTTGAACCAAAGTAACCACCAATTTGCCGGTCTCGCCGTAGGTAGGGTCGATGGCGCTGTCGGTATGCCTCTGTATTAATTTTTTCTGGACTCTCGGGAAAAACCCACGGTCGACGGTGTCGAGCGCGTCGTCGGCTTCCAAGGCAAAATTTGCACAGTTTCTCTCTGGTCCGAATGCGTTCCAATTTTTCCTCATGGATCTTCATGGAGCGTTCCAATTTTTCCTCATGGATCTAATTTTAAGATATTTCAAGGGTAAGTAAGAGTAGTAGAGCTTAATACTACCACAAAATAATGATAATTTCAAATAAAAAACTACTATAATCGCGATAAAAGTAAAGATAAATCTGGGTTGCCTCCTATGAAGCGCTTGGTTTAACGTCGTCAGCCCGACCTATTCAGGTGTCATTCAGGTTGACTGATCATTAAAACCTCTTTAAAATTTGGTCTTTTACCCTCATAATATGGTTTTAATCTGTGTCTGTTTAATTTAAATCTATTTTTCGTCATCCGATCTTTAATTTCAATAGCTCCGTAAGTATAGACTTGAGTCTCAGTAAAGGGTCCTAACCAACGAGACTTCAATTTTTTAGGAAATAACTTCAGCCTAGTGTTGTAAAGTAAAACTTCTTGTCCTGGTTCAAAGTTCTTCTAGTTAATCTTCCAATCATGCCATAACTTTAATTTTTCCTAATAAATTCTATCATTATCATAAGACTCATTTCTTAATTCTTCCACTTCATTTAATTGTGACAATCTTAATCTTTTAACAATCTTTTATTACCAACATCTTTCAAATTATAATTAAATTCTTTAATCGCCCAATATGCTTTATGCTTCAATTCTACTGGTAAGTGAAAAGTCATTCTAAAAATCAGTCTGTAAGGGGTCATTCCAATAGGAGTTTTATAAGTAGTCTTGTAAGCCTATAATGCGGTATCCAATCTAGTGGACCAATCTATTTTACTAGGGTTTATAGTCTTTTCAAGTATTTGTTTAATCTCTCTATTAGAAACTTCAGCTAACCCACTGGTTTGAGGATGATAGACAGTAGAGATTGTATGAATAATATTCAATTTTTCTGCAAATCTCTGAATGCATTTATTCCTAAAATGGGATCCTCCATCAGTGATAATCATTCTAGGCATTTCGTATCTAGTTAAAATATTTTTCGTTAAAAATCTAGAAACACTTTTAGCATCACAACGAGGTAAAGCTCGTGCTTCAATCTGCTTAGAAACGTAGTTTACTGCAACTAATATGTATAAGTTCCCAAATGAAGGAATAAAAATGAAGGAATAAACTAATCTCCAAACGTCAAAGATCTCAACTTCTAACATGAAATTCAGAGGCATTTCATTTCTTCTAGATATATTGCCTACTCGTTGACATCGATAACAAGTTTTTATGTATCTATAAACATCTCTAAAGATGGTAGGCCAATAAAAGCCAGCTTATAAAATTTCATAAGCAGTTTTATCAATCCCAACATGTCCTCCAAATTCAGAATCATGACATTTCTGAATGATCAGCTCAGTTTCTTCATAAGGCACATCTTTACATTTTTTATATAAATAAAGCTCTTCCCAAAAATATGCTTTTGCATCATGAATAAATTTCCTTTGTTGTTGCAGTGTCAGCATAGGTGGCAAAATATCACTTACAATATAGTTAACAATATCAACATACCATGGTATTTTTCACTCATTAATATTATAAAGTTGTTCATTAGGGAAACTGTTTGTAATTTCATTGTCAGTGTCAGATGATTCTTGGTTTTCTAATCTTGAAAAATGATCAGCAATTTGATTATCAGTTCTCTTTCTCTCAATGGCCACAAGATCAAATTCTTTCATCAAAAGTATACATCTAATCAACCTTGGTTTAGCATTCTTCTTTTGCATCAGATATTTAATAGCATAGTGATTAGTATGAACAACACATTTAGCTTCGATTAAATAAGATTTGAATTTATCTAAAGCATACACAATGGCTAATAACTCTTTTTCAGTAACAGTATTGTTAATTTGTGCATCATTAAGAGTTTTACTAGCGTAGTATACAACTTTAAAAATCTTTCCATACCTTTGTCCAAGAACAGTTCCAATAGCATAATCACTAGCATCATACATCAGTTCAAATGGTTTCTCCCAGTTAGGTGAAACTATAATAGGGGCTGTGATTATTTTTTTCTTTAATAACTGAAAGGCATTTAAACAACTTTTAGTAAATTCAAATTTCTTGTGATTTTCTAAAAGTTGGCATAGAGGTTTGGTAATTTTTAAAAAATCATTAATAAAATGCCTGTAAATTCCACCATGTCCAAGAAAACTCCTAACCTGTCTTACATTAGTGGGAGGTGTTAGTTTTTATATAACTTGAATTTTTATAGGGTCTGCTTCCATACCATCTTCCAAAATTTTATGCCCTAAGACAATTCCTCCTGCAACCATAAATTAACATTTCTCCCAATTCAGAACCAAATTTATTCTTTCGCATAACTCTAAAAATTTTTCAAGGTAATTTAAGCATGCGTCAAATGATGTTCCAAATATAGAGAAATCGTCCATAAATACTTCCAATCCATCATCAGTTAACTTACTAAATATGGACATCATACATCTCTGGAATGTTGCAGGTGCATTACATAATCCTAAAGGCATTCTTCGATAAGCAAAAGTTCTAAAAGGACTAGTAAATGTTGTCTTTTCTTGATCCTCAGGAGCAATAGGAATTTTATGGTAACTGGTATATCCATCTAAAAAACAAAAATATTTGTGCCCAGCAAGTCTATCTATTATGTGATCTAAAAAGGGTAAAGGGAAGTGATCTTTCCTGGTGGCAGTGTTTACTTTTCTATAATCAATGCAAATACTCCACCCAGAAACTTGTCTGATAGGTTATTTTCTTTTGTTTCAACATCCCTTCTTATGAACGCAATGAATTGGACTTACCCATGCACTATCTGAAATAGGATATACAATTCCAGTGTGTAATCATTTCAAAATTTTCTTTTTAACTACTTCTTTCATCATTGGATTTAATCTCCTTTGGGGATCAACTCTTGGTTTATATTGTTCATCTAATATAATTTTGTGCATACATATCGAAGGACTGATTCCCTTAATATCAGCTAAGGTCCATCCAAAAGTTTTCTTATATCTTTTCAATGTATCTAACTGTCTTTGTTCTTGCAAATAATTTAATTCTGAAGATATAATAACAGGTAATGTAGATGAGTCTCCTAAAAATACATACTTCAAGTGGCTAGATAATATATTTAACTCAAGTTCAGGTGATTTTATAATTGACGGAAATAGATTTTTATCGGCATTTTCCGTAATATCCAACATCTCAAATTATTCCTGAACATAATCTATTTCTTCATTTTCTAATTCATCTAGAATAATTTTGTCACTCTCTTCAAATCGTTCTTTCTCTTAGAAATGCTCTTTACAATGTTCTTCTTCTTTAAAATGCTTTTTATCTTCAAAATGTTCTTTAAAATGTTCATTCAGTAGATTTTCAATAATTTTCATGCGAAAAAATTCATTATCTCTTTCAACAGCAGGGTATTTCATAGATTTTGCAATGTTAAAAGTCACTTCTTGATCATTAACTCTCATAATTATCCACTTTTACTAACACATCTTCTATAACTCCCTTAAGATATATAACGGAACGATCCGCTAATTGTAGAGTTACAGAAGTAGGTGAGACTTCTCCTAATCCTAATCTTTTGAGAATTGATAGAGGCATAAGATTAATGCTGGCTCCCAAATCACATAAAGCTCTTCCATAAAATTTTTCACCAATAGCACATGGTATAGTGAAATTGCCAGGATCTTTTAGTTTTTCATGAAGCTTTTTCTGAATAATTTCACTACACTCTTCGCTAAGTGCAACAGTTTCATTATCCGTGAACTTCCTTTTCTTGTTCAGAATATCTTTCATAAATTTCACATAATTGGGCATTTGCTCTAAAGCTTCTACGAAGGGAATATTCACTGTTAACTTCTTAAGAATTTCTAAAAATTTGGAAAATTATTTATTCTGTTTGTGTTGCTTCAATCTTTGAGGAAACAGTGGTGGAGGTTTTTTCACAGTAATTTTCTTTGATGTAAATGGATAGAATATTTATCGTTAACTTCTTAAGAATTTCAAAAAATTTAGAAAATTGTTTATTCTTTTGTGTTTCTTCAATCTTTGAGGAAACGGTGGTGGAGGTTTCTCCACAGTAGTTTTCATTGGTGTAAATGGATACTCTAAATCTGGGTATTCATGATCCTTTTCTTTTTTCAGTACCCACTTTCTCTTTTTCAATTTCTGTTTCTTTTTGTACTCTTGTCTCCAATTCTTTTCCTCTTTGTAATTGAATCGCCTTGATTTTCTCTTTTCCTTGATCTTTAGGATTTGGTTCCACAGTACTAGGAAGAGTTCCTAATGTTCGGTTACTAAGAGCAGTAGTGATATGCCCTAATTGATTTTCAATATTCTTGATAGTAGTTCCTTGATTTTGTAATTGATTTCCTTGAATTTGTAATTGATTTCCTTGATTCTACAATTGTTGACCCATGTTTAATATCATCTCTTCCATAGACAAATTCTTCTCCTTAATTTGAGTATTACTGTTAAATCCTGGAGGATAAGAAGGTCTATAGTTAACATTTCCTTAGTTGGATGAATTTCTTAATGGGTTCACTGGGTTGTTTGCCCATTGTTGATTTGTATAAGAATTGTTATTCC
>NW_018224955.1:8887-23503 GCF_001263595.1 Phalaenopsis equestris | reverse complement strand
AACGAATTTAACCACTTCTTAGCCTTATCCCTAAGTGAAAAAAGAAAAAGTCTAAGTCTAACAGTATCGTTTGAGACTCTGTCATATTTAAAAGTAGCACATAGTTATAAAAAACTAGCGATGTGTAAGTTCAGATCTTCATTTGTTGTATCTCTGAATTGATTTTGTTTTGTACCATTTGGATAATAGCAGGTTTAAGCTCAAATGAATTAGTAGCTACATCAGGATTTTGGATAGATAAGTGAATTTCATCTGTTGTAAGATTTGCATAATCTCGTAAGGGTCTAGGTTGGTGTTCATTATATATTCCTTGATTGTTCACGTTGTTTTCCATTGTATCAGAATTTCTAGGTTATCTTCTTAATCTTCTAATCCTTCTAACAGTGTGTTCTAATTCCGAATCGTAGGGTATAAGATTTTCTGATCCAAATTTACGCATACAATTTGAAATTAGTACTCAGTAATATAATTAACAAAATATAAAAATAAGTTGCAATTGAAGTAAAATTTTTTTAATAATCCTACTTTGTCTGTTACTCTAATCGTGGTTTGACTCACTTACTCAATCACTCCCCGACAATGACGCCAAAAACTTAGCAGCGACTTTCTATATGCTTAAAATAAAAGATAAATATGGACATAATAAATATTCAATAATTGTAAAGTCACACTTATCAACCCAAGTATACGTATCGCTCCAGTAATATAGGGCTCTAATGGAGTCCTAGATATCGATCCCACAGGGAGTGGTTTAGAACTGCGAACTAAAATTTTAGAAAAATGATACTTTAATCACAACAATGAAGTTCAATTTGCTTATCTGTCACTAATAGGCAATTGAAATAAGTATGTAATTTTAATAACTATTAAATAATTAATGATACTAATGAGAGTTTAATTTTGATATTTAATATATAGGAAAACATCTTTCTCCTTGTCAAAAAATTATAGAAAGTGAATTAGTTCAATTTATATTGTGCCAAATAGGAGCATACCTATTCTTTACCCTTTGGTCCAGGCATAAAGAACATTGACTAATCCTACGCTTGTTTAGTAAATCTGCGGCTAGGCTGGGAGGATACCAGCTCTCACTTTGGAGCTCCCAAGTTCCCCTCACCTGAGGGCTAATATCTACACTTCTACACCCAAACGATAGGACCGAATTGAGGATTTTAGTCTGTCACTCTAAAATCTCCAAATCTACGCCCGATAATATTATTTCTCTATTTATTTGCACCCAAATTCCAAGGGCTTTGATCTCCCTGAATCTTGGATGAAATCTTCACTTTAGTTGTAAAACTCAACATATTTTAACAATTAATTGACCAGATTGAAAGTAAATTAAGATCAAAGTGAAAAGGTCATCATAATTTTTTAAATATGTTCTTGCTTCACCATATCAAATTACCATTTCACAAATCTCAAGACAAGGAGAAAGACAGAGAAAACTACTCAGATCTCACGGACTCAGATCTCACAAGACAGAGAAAACTACTCAGATCTCACGGGAAAAACACAACAAAACTCAAAATTCATATATAAAATCAACAAACTACAATCTACAATAAGTAAATAACTTCTCTAATTTCTCCCCAAGAACACTCCTCAAAGTTTCTCTGAATCTCCTCTTCTCTTTATAGCACACAAAATTCCTCTTCAAAGCAGCAAGGAGGAAGAAATCTCTCACTTTCCCTCCACTCTTACAATCTCTCAAAAAATTCCTCACAACATTGGAACCTTTCTAATCCATAGGAACTCTCTTTAGCACTTCCTTCACTCTCTAGATTCTCCCCCCCCTTTTTAATTTTCGGCCAAAATAGTCTATTAAAGTTGTGGATGAGCTTTCCTAAAGATTGCCTAAGCATCCCTTCAAAATTTGGGCTTATCTAAAGCTTGAGTAGGCATAAGGCCCCCCCCCGCCGATCTCGCCGTCAGCGGCCTCAAGGGCGCCATCGGTGGGCTTTGAAGAATTTTGTCCTGTAGTTTCGAGAAAAACTCACCGTCGGCGGGGTCAAGGGCACCGTCGGCGGCCTAGTTCAAATCTCCACATATTGGTCTTTTTCACTCCAAATTTGCTCCTTTTTTTCGCTCCAAATTTTTGGTCTTTTTCGCTCCAAATTTTCTCCTTTTTACATCTTTTTGCTCCAATGACCCTAATTCATCATTCCTGCAACAAAACATCAAAAATACCTTTCTTTAAAGTGCAATATCATTAAAAATAATATAAAATAGGGATGAAAATCTCAACATATTTTTCTTAGGTCAACATCTTCCAATGAGAACAATACATCGATGCACGAAGGGGAAATAACTACTTGCTTATCCCTCATATATACAAAATCTATAGAGCCCTTAGGGCGATTGACATAAAATTCCCAACGATAGGAACTACGGTTACATAGGTGGTGTAACAAAAAGCCTCCCATTTACATCTTACAATCATACTTCTACCACTCCTTTAGGGCAAATAAAACCCTGCTCAACAAGGAATTTCTTCACTACCAAATAGTCGTTGTAACACTGCTGTTCTTCGAAGCTTACAAATTTCTTTCTGTTAAATGAAGAACTTTATTAGCTTCATTTCCTTTTTGGAGCCATGGAAGAGTAGAGATGGTGAAAATACACAAGAATGAGGTAAAAAGTGATGGTGGATGCACACAATATGAATTTTATGTGCTAAATTCAACACTCTCGAAGAAATCTCCAAATCATCGAAAATCTAGAAAATTCTCGGATGAAGACTAAAAAACAATCTTAAGAAGTGGAATTTACCTCATAGAAATGATTTCCACTCTTTAAATCTTCACAAATCAAGCACAAATAAAGGATCTGGTGGAAGCTCTAAGTATTGCCTCTCTATTGTTGAAGGAAAGTTGGGGGGGGGAGTCAATAAAACGACATAAACGGGACTATTTAGGCAATTTATTACCCAGGTGTAAGTGGCACCTAGGCACCACAATAATGGTGCTAAGGGCTTGCTCCTTCTATCAAGGGCCTTGGTGCATGAATACTTTGGCGCCTAGGCGCCAATGTGACTTATAACCTTTTGATGCTAGGGCCACTAGCTCAGATGAGCAAGCCCAAGATTTGGTACCAGTCATATAATTTATAATAATTGCTCCTTCCCAAGTCTTAGATCACATTAAATAAGTTCCAGAAAAAAATCATAGATTGGTAATAAATGAGGGTTACTCATCCCCCTTTTCATAACATCTTCATTCTCTAACGCTTAATCTCCAACTAAATCTCCTTCCATTGACTAGGGGTGCTTTACATATAACTTATAACGAGAGCTCTCTAGTGTAGGTAGCAAATATACTGTTAAGATCGGCTTATGTGTTGTAAGTCATTAGTGTCACCCCACACGATAAAGTAGGCATCTCTGCTAGTTCAACAAAAAGAAACATCTTCTAGCCCTCTCTCATTGTTGGTCAGTTGAACCATTTAAAAAAAGAACTATGTAAAAAATAGGAAGTAAGAAAATGAGATGGACACGTTCAATGGTTAACTCAACATGACCTTGGAATATCCTATGCTCGATTAAGAACCAGAGTATAAAGGATAACGTCATTCCTACTACCTTCCACAGTCATACTAAAGTCCAATCTCAACAAGAAGACTAAGGATTCACTATCTCACGTCACACAATCACAATCAAAACTCACAAAAACAAACTTTAACGTCTGAATTTAAGCAAACAACATGTTAACAACAAAAATTATAATCAAACCACACAACATGATTGCCTCCCAGGAAGTGCTTAGTTTAACATCCTCAACCCGACAAAGAAATACAAAAACAGAAACTTGAACGTTCAAATTCAAGCAAACCACATTGTAACAACAAAAACTATAATCAAACCATACAATAAGGGTTTCCCTCATAAGAATAGCCTAGTTTAACGTCCTCAGGCCAATGATTCAAGATATTACATGAAATGACCCAACATTAAAATTTCATTTACTAGTGGTCCTACCCCTCTTAAATAGGGTTTAAGTTATTGTCCATTTAATTTAAATTCTCTTTCGCTTTTAAGATCTTATATATCAATATCACCAAAAGGATAAACATTTACTGAAGTAAATGGTCCTGACCACTTAGATTTAAGCTTTTAGAGAAATTTTTTTAATCGAGAATTAGACAGCAAAACCTCCTGTCTAGGCTCAAAATACTTCCTTTGAATCTTTTGATCTTGCCAATTCTTCATTTTCTCTTTATAAATTTTGGCATTTATATTGTGTATTTTTTTCAAGTTAATTTAATTATAGTGGTTTCTTCTCACCAGCTTCCTTCATATTATAATTAAATTCTTTAACAACCCAATAAGCTTTAGGTTCCAATTCTATAGGTAAGTGACAAGCTTTGCCAAAAATGAGCCTATATGGGGATGTTTTATATGCAGTTTTGTAGGCCCATAATGCATCATCTAATTTCAAAGACCAATCTTTCCTTTTAGGCTCTACATATTTTCCACCATCCTCTTAATCTCAAGATTAGAAACTTCTGCTAAACTAGTAGTTTGGGGATGATTTGCTTAGGCAATCCGATGTTTAATTCCATATTGAGTAACTAATGCCTCAATTCTTATGTTTGTAAAGTGGCACCCTCTATCACTAACGATCACTCTAGGCATCTAAAATCTACTAAAGATACTTTTCCTTAAAATTTAAGCAATACTTTGAGCATCACAATTTGGTAGATTAACTGCCTCAACTCATTTTTACACAGTCCACAACTATTAATATATATATATATATATATATATATATTACCAAACAAAGGCACGAAAGGTCCGATAAAATCTAAACTCTAGACATCAAAGATTTTATTTTCCAAAGTGAAATTTAAGGTCTTTTCATCGTGCTTAGAAATGCTACCTACTCTTTGACATCGATTATAAGATTTGATATATAGGTTCAAATACTTAAATGGAGTTGGCTAGTAAAACCCAGATTGTAAAACCCTACAAGCAGTTTTTTAAACTACAAAATGTCCCCAAATTTAAAATTCTGACACTTTCGATTATTTTTTTAGGGTTTCTTTTATAGGTATTCACCTCCTCAATACTTGATCCTTGCATTTTCTATACAAATATGGTTCATGCCAAAAATAATATATAGCATCATAGATAATTTTTTTCCGTTAATGTTATGACAGTCCATAGGGTATAATATTGCTAATTATACAATTTACTATGTCGTCATTCAACGGAACATGCCATTCAGCAATAGCTAGTAGATGCTCATCAGGATCATTAATCTCTTCTTCATAAGCGCAAGTATTTCCTTTATTAAGTCTTGATAAATGATCTAAAATTTGATTTTCAGAGCCTTTCTAATCCACTACATTCATATCAATTTTCTTACATTAAAAGACTTCTTGCATTAAAAGTCTTATGTGATTAATCCGGGCTTCGCATCCTCTTTCAACATCAGACTTTCGAATAATAGAATGGATTTTCCTATCCAAATGAATTTCTTCTCTTATATCAAATTTTCTTCATGATAATGATAAAATTAAAAAACTTCATACTATTACTTGGAATAATGTGATCATGTCTAAATACATTGGTCATTTGGGTCTTCCCTCTTTAGATTTTATCGATAACATGTGAAATCCATGATTATTTGGAAATAATATAATGCTCATTCTTTTTTGTCCAGATGACTTTCAAATCACAATGGTTCTATATGGGATAATTCTTGCTCTTATTCTACTATTTTAAAAGATTTGGCAAAAACTACTAGTAAGATTAGAAGAGTCATATCTTTTAAAGTTATTGATAATAGTTTATTAATCTTCTATTTTGACCATTTATTTAATGTTCTTTCTTTAAAAGAACATTTTAGTGATTACATTTTTGGTTGGTTTAATCTACCCATTAATACTAATCTCTTTGACATTATCACTAACGATAATTGAAGTTTTCCTCTTGATTTTTATGTGCCTAAAGTTTGTATTATTGCTATTTATAATATTCCAATTACTATTTGTAATACTTGCCTTTAGAATAATATCAATATATATTCTCACAAGGTTGTTTATTTATTTTTATGTAATAAATTTTTATGTTGATTAGTTTAAACTTATTTAATTCAAAAGCTTTACCATTAAATATGCTTATAACGATACTGAAACTCATCACGTGAAAGCAAGCTAAAGGTTATTTCTAGCAGTCCAAAAATAAATTTATATTTAAAATAGACTTAGATTTCATTTCTTCGGGTAAACTAATTATAATTATTTCTGCAAACGGGAAAGGTTAATAGCTTTATCAAAATAATATGAACCAAAATAAAAATTTTGGGTGAATTTATGTTTGTTTGAAGATTTTCTTCTTGGCCTGTGTTCTCAATGGCGTGTAAAATAGGGTGGGTGGTAATTTTGTTAATTTGTACGGCTACATTATTTTTAAAACAATATAAGTATTACATCAAAGAAGCTACAATTTGCTATTAGTTTAAATTTTGCGTTTAAGAGTGGATTTCATCCTTAATATAAATGAAATAAATGCTCAAATAATTAATAGGAGCAGTAAACAGGGGCTTGCTTGTCGACAGAGAAGTAGGTCAGTTATCATATCAAATCAAATATTCTTGGTAATACTGCTTCGTCCTAAATGCCACGTAATAATTTCATTACTCTGAAACAGAAACAAAATAAGAGAAAACTGAGAGGAGAGAATATGATGAACGAATCGAGGGAATTTTTCTCAATTTTTTTCATCTTTTTCTTACGAGGAGATGGCCATATAAGAAATTTGAGTTGTCATTTTATATTTTAAAAATAATAAGTTATTTATGAGAAGGCACGTCCAATAAAAAAAATGTGTCGTTTTGTATTACACGATTCATTAATTGGAAAAAAAATTGGATATGAATATTGTTTACACAATTGCGTGCTCTTATTTAATTTACTGAGTCCTATGCCTGGTTGAATCCATAACGTATTTTTAAGAGAGAAGGAAAAAAAAAACAACTGATTTTAATGGGGCTGAAAATATCTATTATATTAAAGTATTTGCCCGTTGGAACAAACATTTCTTTGAAAACTACTACGGATCGTTATACAAACCACATAATTTATAATTTTTTTTATGCTTAAAACTAAAACTTTGATATATTTTTTTATATAATTTTAGTTTTATAATCACAGCGATATATATTTACGACGTAATATGTTTTAATATCAAAATTTTGTATAACGTAAAAGCAATTGGATGCTATAAAGATAAATATCAAGCTAAATATTAAGACTATAAAGACATGAGAATTGTGTAGTATGAATGTAAACTCTACGGAAATCAAAAAACCAGACTCATTACCAATCCTACAGCTTTTAGGTAGTGAAAACCGTTGGGGAAATATTAAGAAAAGTATATACTTTTTTTCAAGCATTATTTTAATTATTATAAATTTTTTTAGAAATTATGCATTGATTTTTTTGTGGCCATCAGAATTAAAAAATTTCCATTTAAACACTTATTTAGGATTATTCTTGATTTAAATATATATTTTTTTAATTTTAATTTACTTTTTTTAAGAGTAGGTTTATTTAGTATGTTTCATTATCATAAATTTTTAAAAATAAATTAATTTATTTTAAAAAACTTCAAAATATACTTGAATGAAATTAAATACATTTAAAAATAAATTGGCCACGTCGCCACCACTCGCTACCAGCCTATTATCATCATTGAACTATTATTTATTTCAAATTTAATTAAGAACAAAAAAAAATATTTTTTTAATATGCTAAATTTATTTATTTAAAATCGAAACACATATAAAAAAGAATTAAAATAAGAAGCAACAAAAATTGAAGTAATCTCAATCAGCCTAAATATCTACTTAAGAACTGTCTAACTAATGTTTCACTGAATTCGATGAAACTTTATTCAGAATTCTAATATTTCAATGGAATTTTAAAAGAGAGAGGTGGGATAGTATTTCAATAGAAGATCAGTCCATATATATATATATATATATGTATCATATAATTTTTTTAAATTTAGTTCTTAGGGTTTAATAATACATTTTTTTTCTCACACGTTGCATGTTATCCTTGACAAATAATTTTCCTTAAAAACACTCTTAGGGTTTAATAATACTTTTTTTTTCTCACACGTTGCATGTTATCCTTTGACAAATAATTTTCCTTAAAAACACCTGAAAATAGGTAGCCCTGAATTATTGCAAGATGTACAAGAATTTAACGAGCTAAGGCAGCAAATCTCATATAAATAAAAATACTATTATGTTTTTTTTTTTTTTTTTGGTGTCTCGCAAACACAAAAGCTCGAAATTTTAAGGGCGGAAAAAGTCCAATTCCGCGAGGCCGCAAGCTGGCAGTCCGGGCAGCTGCCCGTTAACCTGGTCTTCCGGCTTCAACGATAAATAATGACCCCCAGTTCTTCAGCCCCCCAACTTACGGTTTGTCGTTGGCCTCTTTCAATTCCAAAAACAATTCCTCAAGCGCAGGTAGCAATGGCGTCCGTTAGATCCAAGGCTGTAGCGCTCTTTGCCATTGCCAGTGTCGCCCTTACCGGAATTGCTTCTGCCGCCGATAGCCCTGCTCCATCCCCTGCCTCTGGTGCAGCTGCTCTTTCAGTTCCGGTGGCCGCTGCTTTCCTCCTTTCTTCCGCAGCAATCTTTCTCGGAGCCCTCCGAACCTAATCCTCGTTTTGCTTCTCTTTGAACTTATCCTATCGAATGTTTGATGTGTTTTATTGTTTATAATGATTCTGTGGGCGTCTCAGTTGTGTATCTGAATGTTTTGTACCGCATTTCTCTGATCTTACTCTCTCATATATGTAGATGGGGATGAGATCTGAGTATCTTGCCTTCTTTCTTGATTGAAATTTCTGTAATCAATATTGATTTATACTTGTGAGATCTCGATTTGAACTTTTTTTTGTTTGTTTTAATCCTATCAATTGGTTATGTTTACGGTATTTTAGCGTTTTTATTCTTCTTTGTATCTGGTTGTAATTATGGATAATGATGATTGGATTCACACGATGGCATTGAATCGAACCTCTACAATCTGTTATTCTTCAAAATCTAACTCTGTTCTTCCCGACTCCGTTGTAATTGCTTCGGGTTTTACCTATCAGAGCTTCGTTGTTTTTTATTTTCCTAAAAAAAAAGCAACGATATTCATTTTATGTTTACGAAACTAAAAATTTTAATCAGGTTAATTTCATCAAAAAATAAATTTCAGAGATTGAGAAAAAAACTTTTTTCCTATTTGTGCATCTAATATTTGTGCATCTAAAATATGTCATCATGAATCACAAGAACATCTCACGGACAACAAACATGGTGATGTGGCCTAGTTGGGCCTACCAATGATGATGCAGGACCACGCGATCGGCTGCTAGCCCATGTTTACCAAAAGGACAGTGTGTACTAAAATGTTAAAAGGCTTACCGCCCCTGAAAAATCCATCATATCGAATCATCTTGCACGAACAAGGCGCCTTCTAACCCGAATAGGCTGAGAGAGTAAAAACAAATCTGACAGTCTCAAAGTGGAAGATTTGAGTCCTCAGCAAGTAGTCGCCCAACCCAATGACCACTTGGCCTAATAGCCGCCCGACCTAACAATCGTCTGGCTTAACGGCCTCTTGACCACATCTATGGGCACCACGGGCCAAATTTATTTACTGGCTGAAATACCACAATCGTAGATGCGCACTTTAGGGGTACAATATGTAATAATATGATGACCTATTCATATTAATATGGGGTCAATATCATGAATAAAGGTGACAAAAATATACTGTTCATTACTATGTTATTGCCCTTGGTCCCCTCTCTCTCTCCCTCTTTCTCATTTTCAGTGCTCTATTACTCATGCAGGCCTCCACAAAAAATTTTGATTTAACATCATAAAATATGCGGTGAGCGTGGAGTCATGCCATCAATAAAAAAGAGGAGCACAATGATAACAGAGAGAAGGGAGAAACCAAATAACAATGACCAACGTAAATCGAGGAACGTATGCAGAGAGGAATGCAAGAGATGAGGATAAAGATTACGAAGCAGGTGTAGGGTCGGGCATCACAGCCCTGGTGGGAAATCGAGCTACATAAGAAAAGAAACATCTACAGGAGAGGCCACCAGCTCACAAGGAAAGGAGGGTGAACCACGGTCTTAAGGGGGTCGGTGACTCGCAGTACCAAGACAGTGCATGATTAACACTAATAGAAAGGTAACACAAAGGGCGTATTGTGATTCTACAGTAGCCTAAGAACACTTTCTCACTCTAAATCTTTGGAGCTGAGCCTCAGGAAAAATATTAATTGTTGGCTTTGGAAGTTTACAAGTGATAATCAGACCCCAACGACCATATCGCCGCATTTGAGTCGACTAAGTGCCTGCCAAAAATCTCAGATTCGTTCAAGGACTGGATGATACGACTAACATGATGAGCAGGTGACAAATCGAGACCCAAGATAGTATCAATATTGCTAGAGGTTGACACAATGTTATGAACAGCTGTGCGAAGATTGTGAGGACTTGCAAGCTACCTTTGCGAGGGTGTCAATGATAGAAATCATGTCGCCAACCAGGACAAAGAGTATTTCAACGAGCTCGTACCAATGAGAGCCTGAATTTTACTCCAAGACGGGAGGAAGTATTGCAAGTATCACAGAGATCACAGACATAACACAGAAAATTTATACACCTGTGGAGTCTCATCAAATATTTGATTAAGGCGAGGAAGTTGAATTAGTTGGTGGCTCTGAGAAACTCATAACAGAGACATGGAAAGGCGCTAGTGCTTGAAGACTTGCTTGGGCCCATCCGTACAAATGTCGTCCATGTCGTCGGGAAGTCTTGACAATCCTCGAAGGAACAAAGCCCCTTAACAAATCTAAAAACTGCCTTGTAAGACCGTCATGTGAGACCCGGGGCATATAAGTTAAAGACCCATGCAAGGAATTAGGACCCCAGAGCTTGAAGATACAAAGATCTCAAGAAAGTTTTTTCACTAAATTCCAAAATGTTTTGCATTTGGGAAATCAAAAATAAAAAAAAATATCTCCATGCTTTATTTTTCATATTCAGACTATCTTCCACAAAAACGTGTACAAAATTATTGAGCGCCATACTAACTGGAGATCCAAATCATTCAGGTTAAAAAATGCTCGAGGAAGTGGGAAAAAATAGGAAATTAATAAGAAAAATACTTGTCTAAAGAGAGAATTAAGGAATGAAGTATAGTGAACTGCGGTCTCAAGATTGCTAGGTCCAGCACAAACATGAAAATAACCAGTTGAAGTGCCCACATCACCTGACTAACCAACAATGGAAGAATGACAGACCACAGTGTCATGATCACTGGTCCAAAAAAAGACATAAATACAAGCAGCCATGACACCTACATCGCCTAGCTAAGCACTGAATTTAGAATAGTGGATTGCGATGGCAAGATCAACAGATCCAGCCCGAGAGGCCAGATTGCTCGGTACCGCCCGAGATATGAAGACAGCCAGTTGTGGAGTCAAGATCAGCCTATTGAGCACCAAATAAAGAACGACAGATTTTGACGCCAATATTGCCTACCTGAGAAGCAAATAAAGAACAATGAAAAGCTGCGACAAGATCGTTCAATCCTACTCGAGGCATGAAGACAGCTAGTCGTGGCACTAAGATTGCCAGGCTCAACATCAAATAAAGAACGATGGACCATGGAAAAAAAGATGGCTCAATCCATTTGTTAACATGAATAAAATCATATGCATCACCAAAATCGCCTTATTGAGTAACAAATGAAGAATAGTGGAACGCGACATTATGATCGCCCATTCTAGCCTAAGGCATAGAAATAGCCAGCCATGGCTCCAAGATCACATGGATGAGCACAAAATGAATAATGGGGTACCATGGTGCAAAGTTCATGTAGTTCAGCCCGAGAAATGAAAGCGGTCATTTGTGGTGCCAAGATTTTCCAACTAAGCCTTGCTTTTAAGATGGTTAGTCATGATGCCATGATTACCCAATTGAGCCCTATCATAAAGACGATCAGTTGCAGCGCTAAGATCCCCCGCTAAAACCTAGTATAAAGAAAGGCTCTCACAATGTCAAGATCAACTGGGTGAGCCCTAATATTAAAACAACTACTCATAGAGTCAAGATCACTCAATTGATCCCTAATTTGAAGACGATTAGTCGCTGAACCAAGATCACTCAGCTGAGGTTTAATATGAGGATGACCAGTGGGACACCAACATTTCCCACTTGTACTTAAAAATGAAGAAGGACACTCGCAGTGTTAAGATCGTCAGGCTGAGCTCTAACACGAATACAATTAGTCGTTGTGCCAAGATGACCCAATTGAGCACAAAATTAAGAATGACGGACCGCAATGCCAAGATAGCTTGGTCCAGCTTGTGGCATGAAGACGACTGGCCCTACCCACAATTATGCAATAATTTATCTTGCAAAAGAAGGCTAAAAACTTGATCTAAATTTATATTTAGCGACTAGTATGCAAAATCAAAATTTTATAAAATTTGAAAAATAGTTTACAAATTAGGGGTACTACATAAGTATACGTATCATCTCAAGTAATATAGGATTTTCTTTTAAAACCCAGAGTATCGATCCCACAAAGAAGCGAGGTAAGAAATCTCGTAGGCTAGTTCTAGTCTACTACTATTAGGCCAATATGGAATGTCAATTAAAGTGATTTTTCTAACAACTACAACTACTAGATGAAAATATTAATTGTAAAGATAAATTATCTAGATTATTTAGTTTGTAATTTGATATGTTAAAGGCTACCCTTCTCGTGCGATGACATAGATAATGTGGAGGAACGAAATGCATGGAAGTTAATGTAGTAGTGACGAATAGGAGCATACCTATTTTTTACTTCTTTCGATTTTATAAAGAACCTTGGCTAATCTAAAATTGGTATATGCATTTATAGTAGAACTGGGTAGGTTCTAGTCTCCACTCCTATATTATCTAATGTGCCCTCTCCATAAGACCTACAAGTGAACCTTAGTTCCAATCTTTAGACCAAATTGATAAAAGAATCTAGCCTGTGATATACCAAAATAATATACTATTTCAAGTACATATTTTATGTTTATTTTTGGTGATATAGCACTTTAAAAAAGGATATTTTCATGTTTTATTACAGGTATAATATTTTTAGGTATTTGGAGCTAAAATGGAAAAAAGATGAAAATTAGAGTAAAAACAACAAATTTTGGGATTCTGGCGCATGCTGCGGCAGATCGGTTCATGTTGCGCCTTTGACAGAGAACTGGCACATGATGCACCAGAGAAGACTTTTTGCAAATTAAGGCCGTTTGACACAAATGTGAATTTTCAAAGGGATACTTGTTCTACACACCTATTTGAGTAATACAATGCATCTAGACACTTAGGAAGGTTCTTTTAAGAAGGGATATGTTTCTTGGATCAAAAGACATATCTTATGAATTTAAAAGAGTTGACTTTTGGAGTAAACTTTTGGAGGGAATTTTGAATTATTTCCAAGAGGAGGCAACCAAAAAAAAAAGAGAAAAAAATTCAGAAATTTGGAGAGAGAGTTGTTTGAGAGACGAGAAAGGGAGAGAGAGTGAAAAAAGGTAAATATGTTGAGATTTTCATACCTATTTTATACTGTTTTTTATGATATTATACTTTAAAGAAAGGCATTTTTTATGTTTTGTTGCAGGAATGATGAATTAGAGGAATGATGAATTAGAGTTGGAATAATGAATTAGGGTCATTGAAGCAAAAAGATGCAAAAAGAAGCAAATTTAGAGAGAAAAGGACCAAAATATGAAGATTTGAACTAGGGCGCCTACAGCGAGCCCAACGACACCGACGGCGAGCCCAACGGCGCAAACGGTGAGATTTTCCCGAGAGACCAGAATTAATTCAATTAGTAGGTGGCCCCTCGAGGCCACCGACGGTGAGCTCGACGGTTATTCCTACGGCCAGCTCGACGGTTATGTCCAATTAGGCATTGGATGAGAATGAATTTTGCGATGAATTTTGGAGGGGTACTTAGGCAACTCTTGGGAAAGCTCATCCACAACTTTAAAATAAGATTTTGGCCTAAAATTGGAGTGGTCCTGGAGGTTAGAAAGGTCCTAGAGAGGGAGAGACTCAAAATTAAAGTGTAAAAAAAGTGTAGAGAATCTAAATTGTGAGGAATTCTTTGAGAGAATGTAATAGTGATGGGAAAGTGAGAGGTTTCTTCCTCCTTACCGCTTCAAAGAGGAATTCTGTGTGTTATAAAGAAGTAAGAGATTTAAAGAAACTTTGAGGTGTTTTCTTGGGGAGAAATTAAAGATAAGTTTATTTATTGTTTGTAGTTAGTATGACTTTAATTTTATATATGAATTCCGAGTTTATGACTTTGCTTTTATATATGAATTCCGTGTTTTGTTGTTTTTTCTCCATGAGATCTGAGTAGTTTTCTCTATCTTTCTCCTTGTCTTGAGATTTGTGAAATGGTAATTTGAATTGGTTGAGCCACAAAAATGTTAAAGAAATTGTGATGATCGTTTCACTTTGATGTTAATATACTTTCGAACTGGCTAATTAATTTGTTAAAATATGTTGAGTTTTACAACTAAAGTGAA
>NW_018224955.1:6045-8692 GCF_001263595.1 Phalaenopsis equestris | reverse complement strand
CGGTATCCTCCCAGCCTAGCCGTAGATTCAGTAAACAAGCGTATGATTAGTCAATGTTCTTTATGCCTGGACCAAAGGGTAAGGAATAGGAATGGCAAATTGAATTTCATTGTTGCAATTGAGTATTGTTTTTTCTAATATCTTAGTTCGTAGTTCTAATATTACTCCATGTGGGATCGATACCTATGACTCCATTAGAGCCCTATATTACTTGAGCGATACGTATACTTGCGTTGATAAGTGTGACTTTACAATTATTGAATATTTTATACATCCATCTTTATCGAATCTATAACTGTTATTAAGTTTTGGTACAGTTGTCGAGGAATTAAATCTTTTAGCAGAAATATTAAATACTTATATTTTTAAGCATATATAAAGTCGCTGTCAAGTTTTTGGCGCCGTTTCTGGAGAGTAAACAAGAATCATAATTAGAGTAGCGGACAAATTAGGATTATTAGAAAATTTTTACTTGGATTGCAACTTACTTTCATATTTAGTTAACTAATTTACTGTGTACTGATTTCAAATTGTATGCGTAAATTCGGACCTGAACATCTTATACCATACGATTCAGAATTAGAACCCACTGTTCGAAAAATTAAAAGACTGAGAAGAGAACCTAGAAATTCCGATATAATGAAAAACAACATGAAGAATCAAGGAATAGAAAATGAACACCAACCTAGACCGTTTCAAATGATGTTGTTAGACTTAGACTTTTTCCTTTTTCACTGAGGGATAAGGCTAAGATGTGGTTAAATTTGTTAGCACCAGGATCTATTAGAACTTAGGGAGAACTTTCACAGAAATTTCTATCCAAATATTTCCCTCCATCCAAAACTGCTAAACTTAGAAATGACATAATATCGTTTTCTCTAATTGATGGAGAATCAATATATGAAGCTTGGGAAAAATTTAAAGATCTTCTTAGGAAATGCCCTCATCATTCGTTACCAGATTGGTTGATAATTCAAACTTTTTATAATGGATTAGTGGGATCACTTAGATTGATTATAGATGCTGCAACTGGTGGTTCTTTAATGTCAATACCTTTTGATGAGGCTTATTTATTAATGAAAGAGATGGCTATCAATAATTTTTAATGGCCCTCTGAAAGAATAAATCCTAAAAGAGTAGTTAGTATCCATGATTCTGATGCATTATCTATGTTAGCGTCGCAGATTGCTGCAATATCAAAGAAATTAGATCATTATGGTATGAGTTATTCTCCAACACCTTCTATGATGGAAGAAAATTCATCTGGGCAATTTATGGATGTTCAACCTTCACATGAGACTTTAAATGCTATTAATAGACCCAACAACCCTTATTCGAACTATTATAACCCAGGTTGGAAGAATCATCCAAATTTTAACTGGAATAACAATTCTTCTACAAATCAATAATGGGAAAACAACCTAGTGAACCCATTAGGAAATTCATCCAACCAAGGAAATGTTAACTATAGATCTTCGTATCCTCCAGGATTTAACAGTAACACTCAAATTAAGGAAAAGAAGTTGTCTATGGAAGAGCTGATATTAAACATGGGTCAACAATTGTAGAATCAAGAAAATCAATTACAAATTCAAGGAAATCAAGTACAAAATCAAGGAATTGCTATTAAGAATATTGAAAATTAATTAGGGCATATTGCTACTGCGCTTAGTAACCAAACATTGGGAATTTTTCCTAGTCTTGTGGAACAAAATCCTAAAGATGAAGGAAAAGAACAAATAAAAGTGATACAATTATGAAGTGGAAAAGAATTGGAGACAAGAGTACAAGAAGAAACAAAAACTAAAAAAGGGAAAGTGGATACCGAAAAAGAAAAGGATCATGAATACCCAGATTTAGAATATCTACTTACACCAATGAAAATTACTGTGGAGAAACCTCCACCACCGTTTCCTCAAAGATTGAAGCAACACCAACAGAATAAATAATTTTCCAAATTTTAAAAAATTCTTAAGAAGTTAAAGGTAAGTAGTCGTTAAATCTAACAGTGGAATTAGAAGCTTTAGAGAAAATGCCCAATTATGTGAAATTTATGAAAGATATTCTGAACAAGAAAAGGAATATTCTAAACAAGAAAAGAGATATTCTAAACAAGAAAAGAAAGTTCACGGATAACAAAACTATTGCACTTAGCGAAGAGTGTAGTGCAATTATTCAGAAAAAGCTTCCAGAAAAATTATAAGATCTTGGCAGTTTTACTATACCGTGTGCTATCAGTGAAAATTTTATGGAAGATCTTCATGTGATTTGGGAGCCAGCATTAATCTTATGCCTCTATCAATTTTCAAAAGATTAGGATTAGGAGAAGTCTCACCTACTTCTGTAACTCTTCAATTAGCGGATCGATCAGTTACATATCCTAAGGGAGTTATAGAGGATGTGTTAGTAAAAGTTGATAAATTTATCTTTCTTGTGGATTTTATTATTTTAGATATGGAGAAAGCTAAAGAAATACCTATCAACTTAAGGAGACCATTTTTGGATACTGGAAAAGCTAGGATAGATGTTCAAAAAGGTTAAAAAAAAAAAACGGAGAATTAATGATGAGAGTTAACGATCAACAAGTAACTTTTAACATTGTGAAATCTATGAAATACCCTGCTGTTGAAAGAGATAATTGAAAGAG
>NW_018224955.1:5543-5973 GCF_001263595.1 Phalaenopsis equestris | reverse complement strand
TTTAAAGAACATTAACAATTTGAAGAACAATTTGAAGATAGTGATGAAGTTATTTTAGACAAATTAGAAAATGAAGAATTAGATTATGTTCAGGAAAGATTTGAGATGTTGGATATTACAGAAAATGCTGACAAGTATCTATTTCCATCAATTATAAACCACCTGAACTTGAGTTGAAAATATTGCATAGCCACTTAGAGTATGTGTTTCTGAGAGACTCATCTACATTACATGTTATTATATCTTCAAAATTAGATGATTTGCAAGAGCAAAGACTGTTAGATACATTGAAAAGATATAAGAAAGCTTTTGGTTGGACCTTAGCTGATATTAAAAGAATCAGTCCTTTGATCTGTATGCACAAAATTATATTAGATGAACAATATAAACCAAGAGTTGATCCATAAAGGAGATTAAATCCAATGATGAA
>NW_018224955.1:0-5393 GCF_001263595.1 Phalaenopsis equestris | reverse complement strand
GGTGGCGTATTTGCATTGATTATAGAAAATTAAACACTGTCACCGGGAAAGATCACTTCCCTTTACCCTTTTTAGACCAAATAGTAGATAGACTTGCTGGGCACAAATATTTTTTTTTTGGATGGATATACCGGTTATCATAAAATTCTTATTACTTTTGACGATGAAGAAAACACAACATTTACTAGTCCTTTTGGAACTTTTGCTTTTCGAAGAATGCCTTTTGGATTATGTAACGCACCTGCAACATTCCAGAGATATATGATGTCCATATTTAGTAAGTTAATTGATGATGGATTGGAAGTATTTATAGATGACTTCTCTGTATTTGAAACATCATTTGACGCATGCTTAAATTATCTTGAAAAAGTTTTGGAGTTATGCGAAAGAACTTATTTGGTTTTGAATTAGAAGAAATGTCAATTTATGGTTGCAGGAAGAATTGCGTTAGGGCATAAAATTTTGGAAGATGGTATGAAACCAGGCCCTGCAAAAATTCAAGTTATATCTAAACTAACACCTCCTACTATTGTAAGAGAGGTTAGGAATTTTCTTGGACATGTTGGTTTTTACAGCAGTTTTATTAAAGATTTTTCAAATATTACTAAACATCTATGCCAACTTTTAGAAAAGGATAAGAAATTTGAATTTACTGAAAGTTCTTTAAATGCCTTTGAGTTATTAAAAGAAAAATTAATCATAGCCCCTATTATAGTTTCACCTAACTGGGAGAAACCATTCCAACTGATGTGTGATGCTAGTGATTATGCTATTGGAGCTGTTCTTGAACAAAAGTATGAAAATAATTTTAAAGTTGTATACTACGCTAGTAAAACTCTTAATGATGCACAAATTAACTATATTATTACTGAAAAAGAGTTACTGGCCATTGTGTATGCTTTAGATAAATTTAGATCTTATTTAATTGGAGCTAAATGTGTTGTGCACTCTGATGACTCTGCTATTAAATATCTGATGCAAAAGAAGGATGTCAAACTAAGGTTAATTAGATGGATACTTTTGATGCAAAAATTTGATCTTGTGATTATTGATAAAAACGGAACTGATAATCAAATTGCTGATCATTTGTCAAGATTAGAATATCATGAATTATCTGACACCGACAATGAAATTACAGACAGTTTCCCTGATGAACAACTTTATAATATTAATGAGTGGAAAATATCATGGTATGCTGATATTGTTAACTATATTATAAGTGATATTTTGCCACCTATGCTGACACTACAACAACAATGGAAATTCATTCATGATGCAAAAGCATAGTTTTGGGATGAGCCTCATTTATGTAAACAATATAAGGATCTGATTATGAGAAGATGTGTACCTTATGAAGAAACTGAGCTCATCATTCAGAAATGTCATGATTCTGAATTTGGAGGACATTTTGGGATTGATAAAACTGCTTATAAAATTTTACAAACTAGATTTTATTGGCTTACTATCTTTAGATATGTTTATAGATACATAAAAATTTGTGATCGATGTCAACGAGTAAGCAATATATCTAGAAGAAATGAAATTCCTCTGAATTTCATATTAGAAGTTGAGATCTTTGATGTTTGGGGATTAGATTTCATGGGACCATTTATTCCTTCATTTGGGAACTTATACATACTAATTGCAGTAGACTATGTTTCTAAGTGGATTGAAACCCAAGCTTTACCTCCTTGTGATGATAAAAGTGTTTCAAGGTTTTTAATGAAAAATATTTTCACTAGATACGGAATGCCTAGAATGATTATCACTGATGGAGGATCCCACTTTAGAAATAAATACATTCAGAGATTTGCAAAAGATTTAAAATTATTCATAGAATCTCTACTGCCTATCATCCACAAACCAGTGGGTTAGCTGAAGTTTCTAATCGAGAGATTAAACAATTACTTGAGAAGACTGTAAACCCTAGCAGAGTAGATTGGTCCACTAGAATGGATACCGCATTATGGGCTTGCAGAACTGCTTATAAACTCCTACTGGATTGACTCCTTACAGACTAATTTTTGGAAAGACTTGTCACTTACCAGCAGAATTGGAGCATAAAGCATATTTGGCGATTAAAGAATTCAATTATAATTTGAAAGATGCTGGTAAAAAGAGATTCTTATAACTAAATGAGTTGGAAGAATTAAGAAATGAATATTATGATAACGACTGAATTTATAAGAAGAAACTAAAGTTATGGCATGATCGGAAATTAACCAGAAAAACTTTAAAACAGGACAAGAAGTTTTGTTTTACAATACTAGGCTGAAGTTATTCCCTGGGAAATTAAAGTTTCGTTCGTTAGGACCCTTTACTGTGACTCAAGTTTTTACTTACGGAGCTGTTGAAGTTGAAAATCAAAAGACTAGAAAAAGATTTAAAGTAAATGGACACAGATTAAAACCGTATTTTGAGGGTAAAAGACCAAATTTTAAAGAGGTTTTAATGTTCGGTCAACCTGAATAAGACCTGAATAGGTATAAGTCCTGAATAGGTTGGGCTGACGACGTTAAACCAAGCGCTTTATGGGAGGAAACTCATAATTATCTTTATTTTTACTATAATTATAGTAGTTTTTTATTTGAAATTATCATTATTTTATGGTAGTATTAAGCTCTACTATATTAAGCTCTACTACTCTTATTTACCCTTGAAACATCTTAAAAATTAGATCCATGAAGAAAAATTGGAACGCATTCGGATCAGAGCGAAACTATGCAAATTTTACCTTGGGCGCCGACGGCACCCTCGACGCCGCCGATGGTGGGTTTTTCCCGAGAGTCCATGCAAATAATTATAGAAGGCGCGCCGACGGCACCCTCGACCTCACCGACGGCGAGAGCGGCGAGATGGCGGTGCGTTTAGACCGGCGAGATGGCGGTTACTTGGGTTTGAATGGCGTTTTTTGACGGTTTTTAGGTGGGAGTTACCCTTTTAAACTCCCAAATTTAATTCCTAAGTTCATATTTCCCGCAAAAATGAAGTGAAACTCCACCAATTTCATTCTTATGGCATCCAAATCCCCTGATAATCCCAAAATGCGATTGTTCAATCGGCAAAAGTTTTTTAGTGCGGAAGCGAAGTGAATCTTCAACTAGGTACTGATGAAGAAAAGATTGATTAAGGAATGAGGATAAGTAAATTGCGGATTGAATAATCCCTCTACGACAATTGAAGAGATGATAGTGCAGCGAAGATGGGAAGTACTATGTTATACTACCGCTGTGGTGGTTGTTCCTGTGGTGAAGGAATTTTATGCAAATTTGCATGAGATCAACCAGGGAGTCGTTTATGTGCGAGGTAGATGGATAACTTTCACTCCTGCACGGATCAATGAATTATGCGTGATCGAGAACGTTTCTGTCTAGCACTATTCTAACTTCATCCTGATGAGAAACCAGATGAATGAGATTTACCAATATTTAACGGACAAAACTGAAGACTGTGAAATGAGAGAAAACGGGTATGTTAATTTTTTTGCAACACTCCTAAATCCCCTTTCAAAACTCTGGCACTTCTTCATTTCTGCAAAACTATTGCCAACAATGAAGATTGGTGAAGTTTCTAAACAAAGTGTTATTCTGACGTATTGCATCCAAAGGGGACTATCGATCGATATTGGATCAATAATTGTGAAGTCGGTTTTGGGCCTGATCGTTTATGGATGAACTTATGGGCATGGACACCCTTCTACAATTTTCTCACTTTGCAGTCAGTTGTAATTATCCTACGAAAATTGGGAAAAGGTACTTCTACCTTGGAAGCCTTTGGACCCAATTGAGAGATTCCCAGCTTTTGAAGAGGAAAATGACATGACTATTATGATAGATCAAGTATTTCAGAATTCACTGCCAGTTCAACCCTTAGTTCCTGACAAGACTCTGGTGATCCTACGCAGAATCAAGAAATTGGAGAAGGAGGTACAAAATGTCATGAATGCAATTAATAATATCTCTGATTTCTTCAATCATCTAGACTGGCGGATGTATGAACATTTTGAGCACTCTGGACATTTGGAAGATAGTTTGATATGACTGATGAGGAGGACGGAATTAATAGAAGGAATTAATAAAAGAGGATTCTACTGAAGAATTTACATACCGACCCTTCTACAACCCCTTCGTTTATGTGCAATCAATAGGTGATATCAGAGGAGAATCTAGTACTGAATATGAAGAATAGTAGATTTATATTACTACCTGTCTATCTATGTATGTAGTTTGATTTGAACTTTGCATTTTCTTTGCTTTAGATCTATGTATAGTTGAGACTAAGCATAAAATGTTTTGTTTTCAGCATTTTGAGTGTTGTGGCTTGGATTGCGACGCTGAATTAATGTACCGAGATTGAGAAAATATCAAACTTAGGTGTGTTATGTAACGAATAATGTACTGACCAAAGGAAAATATGTTGAGATTTTTGTACCTCTGAGATTTTTGTACCTCTTTGTACCTCTTTTATATTATTTTTAATAATATTGCACTTTAAAGAAAGATATTTTTGATGTTTTGTTGTAGGAATGATGAATTATGGTCAATGGAGAAAAAAAATGCAAAAAGGAGCAAATTTGGAGCAAAAATGACAAAAATGTGGAGAATTGCACTAGGGCGCCGACGACGAGCTTTTCCCGAGGTTACAGGACAAAATCTCCAGAAGGCCGCCGAGGGCGCCATTGAGGCCGCCGACGGCGAGGTCAACGATTCTGTGTACTTGTACAATGGATAAGGCAGGATTTTGGAGGGGTGCATAAGCAACTCTCGGGAAAAATCATCCACATCTTTAAAGAGAAGATTTTGGCCAAAAATAGAAGAGTCCTCGAGGTTAGATAGGTTCCATTAGTGTGTAGAGAGCTTGCTATAGAGTGTAACTGTGAGAAACTCTTTGAGAAATTGTAAGAGTGGAGGGAAAGTGAGAGATTTCTTCCTCCTTGCTACTTCGAAGAGGAATTCCGTGTGCTGTAAAGAAAGGAAGAGATTCAGAGGAACTTTGAGGAGTGTTCTTTGAGGAGTGGTCTTGGGGAGAAATCTAGAGAGAAGTTATTTACTTGTTATAGTTTGTATGGCTTTGATTTTAAATTTGAATTTTGAGTTTGGTTGTGTTTTTTTCATGAGTTCTGAGTTGTTTTCTCTGTCTTTCTCCTTGTATCGAGATTTGTGAAATGATAATTTGAATTGGTGAAGCCATGAAAATGTTTAAGAAATTTTGATAATCTTTTCACTTTAATCTTAATTTACCTTCAATCTGGCCAATTGGTTTGTTAAAATATGTTGAGTTTTACAACTAAAGTGAAGATTACATCTAATATTCAGGGAGGTCAAAGCCTTTGGAAGTTGGGTTCAAATAAATTAGGATATATTACTATCAGACGTAGAATTGGAGATTTTAGA
>NW_018224954.1:0-3084 GCF_001263595.1 Phalaenopsis equestris | reverse complement strand
ACGGGCAAACCCCACACAAAAAATAGTGTCGACAACTCCCGAACTACAAAAATCACTGCAATAGCAGAAAAACAACGAAATCGTTCCCACTGTCGACAAAGAATTAAATCCTCAACAGGTCCTCCCAGATTTTTAAAACATCGCTCCTATATAAGTTTTCGTGATTGTAGAGCATTACTATACCGATCTTGAGCTTTTGAACTCACAAATTTACTTGAATCGAAATGGGACTTCCCCTTGCTCCTCTTCATTCTTGGTGTCATTTCTAATATTTTCAAAAAGTCCAAAATAAATCCATGAATCAAGTTTAAACTACTGAACTCAACTTCTATAAGCTTAAACTACAATTTCTATGTAATTTTATAGATTTTTCTCCAATTTTCACCATGAATAGTGATTTTTTGGTATCTCCAAATGTACTCAAAATACATGGTGAAAATTCAAAATTTCTACATAGAAGTGAAGCTCTTACCTCAAGAAATTCAAAACTAGCAAATTTGGCTTAACTCCACCAAGAAATCTCCAAAATAAGGTTTAGCCTAAACTCAAAATCATGAACGTCGGAGATAGAAGACAATGGCAGGAGCGAAAATGGAAATTTTCTAGGTTATTTTTCGCTTTTAACAGTTCACGAACCGGTTTTCGTGAACCGCCGCTTAAGAGCGGATATTTGGCGCTTAGGCGCCTGCCTCTCGAGTTGTCTCGAGCTTAAGCGCGGGTTGGTTGTGGCGCTTAGGCGTCAGTGCATGATTTTTGATATTTTTGATCTTAAATAAAATGCACTATTAGGCTAAGAGCTTGTTGCCCTCACTTTTGGTTGAGGTTTAGTTTTCCCTCTTTAGTTGCCTAAGGACTAGCCACAGGACTCTCTTGTTGACTATTCTTAGAAAACTGAAAAAGGAGCCCTCACCATTAGAAATTCTAAACTCCTCCTTGCTCGACTTGAAGTTCCACATATTGGTCCTAACCTCTAGCACTTAGTAGGTGGGGTCAATATAGAGGATCTCAAGGAGAGTTCCCATAGGACTGCTTGACCTTAGGATTGACCTTGGGTGTTGGTCTGGAGTTAGTTCACTCACTTGCACTCACTTTCACCCACAATCACTCACAAACCCTGAACTCAAAATTGTTAATTTGGATCCCTTGATCTTTTGGGAGACTCATGTAGATGGTCTCCTAAACACACTAGCCCTAGGCTAGGGTTTAGCTAAGACCAGTACATAGAGGACCCAAATAGGAATTTCATTGGTCCATGACTCATATAGGGTGGTTGGCACCCCAATTCTACCAAAGTGTCCAACTTGGCTTTTTGCCTCTAAGTTCACCCAAATTACCATATGCCCTTGAAACCTTAAATTTGATCAAAATCCTCAAATTCACCCAAAATACCCAAATTTATTAAAAAATCATTTCAAACCATTTGAAAGTACCCAAATTACCCAAAACCACCCAAAAATTCTAAAATTACCAAAATACCCCTAAATTTGCTAAAATTACTAAAATACTAAAATTACAAAAATACCCCTGGTAGCACAAACTTTCCCAAAACCCTAAAAATTATTTCAATTGTCCCCAAAACCAATTTAGACCCTTCAATTGAACCCAACTTGGCCAATTTGACCACTTTGACCAAAAACCCCTAAATTGCCTATAAAGGCCCAATTTCCCCAAATTCATCTTAAATGTCCATCAGTTCAGCCCCAATTCCCCTAAATTTCAATCCTAAACTCAAATTCACCTTTCATATGATCAATCCAAACTAAACACAAGCCTAATTGGGTCTCATGCTTTGAGCCCAATTTTGATCTAAGTCAAACCCCCAATTTTGGCCCTATGACTTAATCCCACCATATTGAACCACATAGCCTACTCAATTGCCTCAATTTGGACCCTAAATTCTTCATAACATTCCTAAACATCAAATTTTACCTTCAATTGGCCTTGTTAAAGCCTCAATTTCACTCAATTTTGACCCAACTCAAAAAAATCCCCAAATTTACCCCAAATTGGTAACCCTATAATTGACACCCAATTTATGTTGAAAACTCTTCATGACATTTCTATAGATCATTTTCAACCATCAATTTGGACATAGCCCAATCTTAACTGAACCTAGACCTAAGTTTAGTCCATTATGCCCAAATTGACCAAAATCCCAAAATCCTTCAAATTGAGCTTCCAATTGAACTCAAAATCACTTCAATCCTTCACAAAAAATCTTCATGAAAATCATCTACACAATTTTGATCAATCAATTGGGCCCAAATTCATTTCTAGCCTTACCCAAATCCAACCTTTGGCCATTTGGACCCAAATTGGACCCATGTGCCAAAATTAACTTAGCCATCCTAAGGGCACTAAATTGATGACTCCACAACCACTAAGCCCCCCCTTGGACCAGGCTAAACCATACTTAACCGACCCTAGATGAGCCATGAACCAAAGGTCCCCTAAATCAAAGGATTTGTTTCCTCAATTGCTTAAGCCAAATATATCTTTGAAAAACCATTCACCAACCAAAATTAATGGTTGTGATAGATTCTTCTGAGGTTGTTGAGCCACCTAAACACCTCCCATGCCATGGCTAGCCAGCCTAGTCATCGGAGGAGCCAAAATTGAGAGCCACCACCCATAAATCAAACCCGATTTCAACCATAAAGGTTACCTCATCCCAATGTCTCATTAGAGCTCCTCAGCCCTCCACCTAAGCAGCTCTTTGCACCCATCAAATTGCCCTGAGCTTCCCTCTAAGCTCCTCTATTTAATTATCTCCTCCATGGCCAAATTGTCTCTGTCTAATTGCTCTCAGAAAAACTCCAAGAACTCCTAAACTCATTGCCACAATTTTCCTCCACTAATCCTCAATGTGGAACCCATATTTTGAGCTCAAATTTTCAGCTAAAATTAAGACATCTCTATACAGTCCACAAAACTCAAATTAATTGTGCACACACCATCCTCATAGTGAGAGGAGTTGATTCCCCATCAAAGCCCCCCTATGAAATAGCCCCTAGCATAGACTTTGATTAACACTTGGAATCAAGCTTGGTCGAATTCATACCTAGATGATTCACCAAGGCACAA
>NW_018224953.1:0-753 GCF_001263595.1 Phalaenopsis equestris | reverse complement strand
AAACGTCCTTCCGAAGCGAGCGACGGGATTTCGATCTGGTGACCGACAGCTTCTTATGGGCAACACCTCCAACCAAAAATAGTGCTGACATATACTTAGGCTAATAATGCATTTTACTTAAGTTTAAAAATATCAAAAATGGTACACTGGAGCCTAAGCACCACATTCTCCCACTTAAGTGTGATGTAACCCGAGAGGCAGACGCCTAAGCACCACTAATCTGCACTTAAGCACCGGTTCACGAAAATCAATTTGCGAATGGTAAAAGGTGAAAAATAACCCAAAAAATTTGTCATTTTTACTCTCACCATCACCTTCAACCTCTTGAGTTTGCAAATTTGGAGTCTAGGGTAAGCCTTTTCTTGAAGATTTTATGATGGATTTGAGCAAAATTTGCTAGATTTGGATTTCTTAAGGTTGTTTCACTTCTATGTAAAAATTTTAGATTTTCACAATATATTTTGAGTACATTTAGAAGTAAAAATTTTGGATTTTCATCATGTATTTTGAGTACATTTGGAAGAACCTGAAAATCACTATTCATGATGAAAAATGAGGAAAAATCTATGAAAATTGCATAGAAAGTGTAGTTTATGCTTGTAAAAGTTAATTTTAGTAGATTAGACTTGATTTTTGAAGTTATTGTGGAATTTTAAAATTGCACCAAGAATGAAGAGGAGTAAAGGAAAGATATATTTTGATTCGAGCAAGTTTGTGGGTTTAAAAGCTCAAGATAGGAATAGTGATGCTCTG
>NW_018224952.1:0-1749 GCF_001263595.1 Phalaenopsis equestris | reverse complement strand
AAGCTGAAATTTCACTTTTAACCATTCGTGAATCAGTTTTTGTGAACCAGCACTTAAGCGCGGTTAAATGTTGCTTAAGAGCTAGATGTGGTGCATATGCGGCTCCAGTGCACGATTTTTAAAATTTTTAAATTAAAGTAAAATGCACAATTTGCCTAAGTAAACCACCCCCAAATGGTCTCGTAGCACTTAAATGACTATTTTTAACTTCCTATAACTCCCCTCTCTCTCAAAATTCTCCATAATAACTATTTCAAATTGAGGCTAAAAATAACACAAATTTTCACACAAACAAACTTATATTAATTTACAAACAAGTACAGATACCTTTAAACACTTAATTCTCACTTTAGATAGTCTTAGATGAGAAAATTTTTGAAAATACAAATACACAACAATCATTTCACAATTAAACACATAAGAAGTCATAAATACTAAAAAACAAGACTTAAACACCAAACCACTTGAAAACAACTTCTAACACAAAAATTCTAACACTAAATTTAATTTCATTCTTCATTCGAATGAGCAAATTCCTGTCTGTCATTAGTCTCTCCAAGAATATAGAGTTGATAAAACGGGTGGGGGGGACTTTAATCCACTTTTGCTTTATGAACATCACCTTATTCGCTTCCTCTATATAACTAGTATGGCTAAATTGCATCTTCAATTTCCATCCAATATGCTCTAGAGGTGCATGCAACTCAAGTACCTTGGTCTCTACTAAAGCCATAGTATTCTTAATTTTGTTGATATTCTCTCGTATCCCTTCAATATTAATGGCTAAGAAACTGTTATACATCTCTTGTGCACTTTGACTAATGACCTCTTCCTCATGGTTTCTTCCTTCTTCTTCAAATCCATCTCCCTTGAAGGCATTTTCTCTAAATCTCACTTTCTCTTAGATTTTTAGGGCTAGAAATGATCTGGGGTGGAATTCCTTCATAAATCCCTTCTATTTATAGGCCTAAATCCTTCCAATAACTCCTAGACACGTTTAGAAAATTCCTTGGCACGTTTTGTAATTGGCACTTAAACCTTCTAGAATATTAATTTCACACATGTGCTTAAACTGTCGCGCTTAAGCGCCGGATCTGGTGCTTAAGCGTCAGTGCACATTTTTGCACCAATCAACTTAACGTCCAAATTCTCATTTTAGCATGTCTTGGTCACTAAATAAAGTCTTAAAATCTTTACCAACACATAATTGTTTCAAAAATACCCCCAATTTTCTTAATCACACACAAAACAACAATCAAAATAAAAACACTGTGAAAATTATGGGTTGCCTCCCACAAAGCGCTTGGTTTTATGTCATCAGCCTGACGTAACCAGTGCTTATTCTAGTTGACCCTACATCATTTCATCATTAAATTTATGCTGATCCCTTATAAAATAAGGTTTCAGTCTATGTCCATGTTGACCTTAATTTTTGTTGAGGTTTAGTTTTTCCTCTTTAGTAGCCTAGGGTCTAGCCATAGGATTTTTCCTGTTGACTATTCCTAGAAAACTAGACATGGAACCCTCACCACTAGAAATTCTAAACTTTTCTCTACTCAACTTGAAGTTCCACATATTGGTCCTAACCTCTAAACACTTAGTAGGTGGGGTCACTGTGGGGGAAACTCAAGATGAGTCACCCTTAGGATTGCTGGACCTTAGGGTTGACCTTGGGTGTTAATCTGGAGCTAAGGCACTCACTACCCTTATTTTTACCCACAATCACTCACAATCCTAAACTCAAATTTC
>NW_018224951.1:0-349 GCF_001263595.1 Phalaenopsis equestris | reverse complement strand
CACATCAGTTCGAATGGTTTCTCCCAGTTAGGTGAAACTATAATAGGGGATGCGATTATTTTTTCCTTTAATAACTCAAAGGCATTTAAACAGTTTTTCAGTAAATTCAAATTTCTTGTCCTTTTCTAAAAGTTGGCATAGAGGTTTAGTAACTTTTGAGAAATCTTTAATAAAACACCTGTAAAATCCAACATGTCCAAGAAAACTCCTAACCTCTCTTACATTAGTAGGAGGTGTTAGTTTAGATATAACTTGAATTTTTGCAGGGTTTACTTCCATAGGATCTTCCAAAATTTTATGCCCTAATATAATTACTCCTACAACCATAAATTGATATTTCTCCCAATTC
>NW_018224950.1:24564-29492 GCF_001263595.1 Phalaenopsis equestris | reverse complement strand
TATTTGATCAAGTCAAGAAGTAGGGACTCTCTCTGAGAATTGGAGAGTGGATTTTGAGCTAGGAAATTTTAGAGATTTCTAGAGGACGGGAATCAATACGCAAGTGCTGACCCCGAGGTGGGAATTGAGATTTTAGTATCAATTCCAAAAAGAAAGGAAGAGTTAGAATTTAGGTATCAATCTCAAGGAGGGAGTCAAAATTTAGGTATCGACCTCAAAAGGTGAGAATCAAGATTTAGGTACTGATTCAAAAATGAGAATTGAAATTTAGGTATCAATCTCAGAGAGAGAGTCAAAATTTAGGTATCGATCTCGAAAGTTGAGAATCAAAATTTAGGTATTAAATCAAAAATGAGATTTGAAATTTTGGTATCAATCTCAGGGAGAGAGTCGAAATTTAGGTATCGACCACGAACAATGAGATTCAGAATTTAGGTACTGACTCAAAAATGTGAGAATTGAAATTTAGGTATCAATCTCAAGGAGGGAGTCGAAGTTAGGTATCGACCTTAAACGGTGAGAATCAGAATTTAGGTACTGATTCAAAAATGAGAATTGAAATTTAGGTATCATTCTCAGAGAGAGAGTTGAAATTTAGGTATCAACCTTGAAAGATGAGAATCAGAATTTAGGTACTGATTCAAAATGAGATTTGAAATTTAGGTATCAATCTCAAGGAGAGAGTCGAAATTCAGGTCTCTACCTTAAAAGATGAGAATATGAATTTAGGTGCTGACTCGAAAATGTGAGAATTAAAATTTAGGTATCAATCTTTAGGAGGGAGTCCAAATTTAGGTATCGACCTCGAAAGGTGAGAATTAGAATTTAGGTACTAATTCAAAATTGAGACATGAAATTTAGGTGTCAATCTCAGAGAGAGAGTCAAAATTTAGGTATCAACATCGAAAGATGAGAATCAGAATTTAGGTACTGATTCAAAAATGAGATTTGAAATTTAGGTATCAATCTGAGGGAGAGAGTCAAAATTTAGGTATCGACCTCGAAAGATGAGAATCAAAATTTAGGTACTGACTCGAAAATGTGAGAATTGAAATTTAGGTATCAATCTTAAGGAGGGAGTCAAAATTTAAGTATCGACCTCGAAAGGTGAGAATTAAAATTTAGGTACTAATTCAAAAATGAGAATTGAAATTTAGGTATCAATCTCAGAGAGAGAGTCAAAATTTAGGTATCAACCTCGAAAGGTGACAATCATAATTTAGGTACTGACTCGAAAATGTGAGAATTGAAATTTAGGTATCAATTCCGAGAAGAGACTCAAAATTTAGGTATCGACCTCAAAAGATGAGAACCAGAATTTAGGTACTGATTCGAAAATGTGAAAATTGAAATTTATGAAGAGCTTGTGGTGTTGAATTTGCAAAAGTACCGTCTCCATTAACCATAGGCATGGCGTCAGAAAGAAATAGAAATGAAGAAGATTTGTTGAGCTTTATGGGGTTTTGTGTGGAATGCAAAATTCCACGGGGATGTGAAGAGTGTTAATGCAGATAAACATGGTTGTGCTGCACGAACAAATAATAAGAAACTCTGAAAATGAGAGAATCAACCTAATAGATTTTTAACACATTTAATTTTTTTTTTTAAATATTGATTTTTATCACATTTAATTTTTTTTTAAATGTCTTTAAAGTCTTAGTTTTAATTGGTTTATTTTTTTTAATAGGAATTTGTTTTGTTGTTTATTTTTTGGTGATTATTTTTATTTAAATTTTTTTTATTGTCAAAGATTTGTTGTTTTGTTCTTTATTCATTGAAATTCTGAACCAATGTGTGATTCATGGCTTTCATCCATCCCACAAAAAGGCAACTGACAAAAAGGCACATTCCTGAGAAAAAAATTTCATTAGTCTGCTTCAAAAAAAATATCACAGATCAAACAAAGGCTAACACCTCAAGAGGTACAATATATAGTCCGTGTCGAAATACATTCAGACATCTCATGCTATGAATACATTGTAGGCTAAATATATCAGATAGCTATCAAGTTGCTTAAAAAGGTGAACCCTCTAACCTTTTGTACTAGTTATGACAAGCTCCTGATTAAGCAGACCTTCTAAGTCATGCTCCTGGATAAGATTTCCCTTTGCATGTACTTAGAGGTACAAACCTCTCATAGCTCGTACGGTAATAGCTCTTCTAGTTCTGGGTTGGGCTTAAATCCATATGGCATTTTGCTGTCATCCATCCTGGGGAAAGTCACAAACACCCTACGGTGTTGTACCCCTGGAATGCAATGTTTGGCAGCGTCTGCACTGTTGCCTTTAAGAACGAGTATTGAACCGACTAGTAGAGGAATCTCCACAGCACCCCCGAATTCATTAGGGCCGAAGATGTCGATTTCTTTCCCAAATAAAATATTACTTTTGCTCAAAAATGAGACCGTACAAAAGGGCCTCACAAAATCATGATGATAAATGTGTGGAGGAATGCATCACCCTCTTCATTGATATTGATAATGCAACTATTGGGAATGCAGTTAGCATGTAGAATATTCCATTTGACCATTCTTTTGATCATCCACTTTATCATTGGCGGTAGTGGATCAATGATAATCAAACTTTCAAAGTTTTAAAGCAAGTAGGGGATATTCCATTTGACCATTCTTTTGATCATCCACTTTATCATTGGCGGTAGTGGATCAATGATAATCAAACTTTCCATGTTTCAAAGCAAGTAGAGAAAAGCAGCGTTGGGTTGCGTAATAATTTTTTAGATATAGTCTATTTATTAGTAACATGGATTTTTTGCCCTGGAAGTCCACTAACTGGTAGGCTCCTCCTGTATAGACCTTTTCAACGACAAATGGTCCCTCCCAAGTTGGCTTGAATTTCTCACCTATCTTGCAACGTGCAATAATAGGTCTTTTGAGCACAAGTACGAGGTCACCAACTTTGAATGTCCTTGGGCGGACCAATTTGTCATGGGCTCGTACCATCTTCGCCTGGTAATGTTCCAAATGTTGTTATGCTTCTAGTCATTTTCCCTTGAGACTCTCCAATTCTTCAAGTTTGAGTTTTGGACTTTCTTCTATTGTGAGTTGGTTGGAAACGGCCACTCTGAGAGATGGTGTTTGGATATCTAGCGGTAGCACAGCCTCAGACCCATACACGAGCATATAAGATGTACACTAAGTGTGAGTCCTGAAAGTCATCCGGTAGGCCCACAAGGCTTCTAATAGTTTGGTTTGCCAATCCCTTTTGTTTTTACTAGTGTTTTCTTCAAAATTTGTACCAGTGTTTTCTTGAAAGCCTCAACCTACGACGGCTCCGAAACTCCACGCAGCGCGCTCCCATATGACGTTGTTGTGTACGCCAACAGCCATGCGTCCCGCTGTTCGTGTAAAGAAGCATTGTCCGGCTTAAACTAGGTCGTCCACTTGATACACACTTGATCAAATGACTCCCTGTCATCGTCTTAGAGTGATCCCGTGACCGTCCACACTAAAACCTTAAGATCTCGGCGTAGACTCAACCAAATCACTTCGGGTTTGATCTTATGGACTCATCTAATTGAGATAAGCACATCCATACGGTAATCATGCAATTAGATTTAGCCTAATCAAATGGAGAATCAAAATAGGCTCGGGAAGGAGAGAAGTTTTATACCTTTGCTCTGAGAAGTGAAGCTTCAATCAAAGGGTCTTGGCACGTTTCTAGGGTCCAAAAAGGCTAGGGATTAAGCCTCTTGCTGTGGTGTCAGGTCTAGGTATGAATTTGACCAAGCTCGACCAGATTTGGGTGTTGATGTAGAGCTATGGTAGAGGCTCTGAGGAAGGGGGATTTTATGGGGCTTTGGCTTCTTTCACTATTGTGAAGGTGTGGGTAGAGTTAATTTGAGTTTGGTAGACTGTGGAGGTGTATTGTGCTCTGTCCTGGTTTTTGACAAGATTTCGAGCTCAAAGTTGAACTCTAGCAGTAGAAATTGGTGAGGGAAAATAATTAGAATGAATTAAGGGGATCTTAGGGAAGCTCTGTGGTCTGTTTAGACTCTAAGAAATTTTTAGTACTTAGTTCAACGACCATGGAGGTGGCCTTTTTTTAAAAATGGGGTTATGGTGGCTGTCATGTCCAATTAGGAGGTGTAATGTGGTGCTTAGGTGGAGGGCAGAGGAGCTCTACAATTCAATTTGGCTGAGCTGGCCTCTAGTTTTGGTTTGGGTGAAGCTCCATGGGGGTGGCTCTTGGTTTGGCCATTTTCTAGCCACTAGACTGGTCGGGCGGCTAGGGGGAGGTGGCTAGGTGCTCAAGGCATCCAGAGGAATCTATCACAACAATTTAATGCAAATGTGTTTTGATTTGGGAAGGATATCTTAAGCATGTGTATTTTTGGGAGTAAGATCCCTTAATTTGGGGGATCTTTGGTCCATGGCTTAGTTTAGGAGGTTAGATTGGTTTTGGCTTAGTCTTAGGGGTCAACTAATGGCTGAGGTGGAGTTAATTTGGTTGCTTTAGGGTGGTTGGGTCACATTGAGTGCATGGGTTCAATGTGGGTTCAAGTGATCAAAGTTTGGGTTTGGGCTAGTTTAGCCATGTCAAATGACTCAGTTGATTGATTAAGATTGTGTAGATGATTGTCATGAAGATTTTGGTGAAGGGTTGAAGTGATTTTGAGTTCAATTGATGGGCCAATTTGAGGGAATTTTGAATTTTAATCAGTTTGGTTATGTTGGGCTAGGCTTAGGTCTAGTTTTGGTTAGCCTTGGAATAATTCCAAATTGATTACTGTAAATGGTCAAGAGGGACCCCATGAAGAGTCTTAAACATGAATTGGATGCAAATTTAGTGGTTAAGGCAATCAATTGGATGAAATTTGGGGACTTGGCCAATTTGGGGCTAAATTTGGGAATTTTGGATTTAGGCCAAAATCAAATCGATTTGAGGCTTCACCAAGGCTAATTGATGGTT
>NW_018224950.1:19584-24496 GCF_001263595.1 Phalaenopsis equestris | reverse complement strand
CATGTGACAAAAATTGGGGGTTTGACCTATACCAAAATTGGGCTCAAATCATGGGCCAATTAAGCTTGGATTTGGTCTAGTTTGACCATATCAAAAGTGAATTTGAGTTTAGGATTGAATTTGTGGTCAATTGAGATCAACTTGATTGACATTTGAGTTGAATTTGGTGAGATTTGTGCCTTTAAAGGGCAAGTTGGGGGTTTTGATCAAAGAAGGTCAAATTGGCCAAATTAGGTCATGTGATAGTTGAGGAAATCGAAATTGGGAATATTTGGGAGGTTTTGGGAATTTTTTGAAAGTTTGGGGTAAGGAGGGGTATTTTGGTAATTTGTCCAATTTGGGGATTTTGGGTAATTTAGGTGTTTTCAAGTTGTTTGCAAAGATTTTTGAACAAGTTTGGGTTGTTTGGCTAGATTTGGAGATTTTGGCCAAATTTGGGGTCCCAAGGGTATCTGGGTTGTTTTGGGGAATTTTGGGGTAAAATGCTAGGTTGGGTATCTTAGTAGTGTTGGAGTGCCATCCACCATTAATAAACTATGGACCAATAGAAACCCAATTTTGGGTATTATTTGTAGTGGTCTTAGCTAAACCCTAGCCTAGGGCTAATGGGTTTAGGGAACCACCTACAGAAGTCTCCCAAAAGTATCAAAGGACCAAAGCCTAGAATTTCTAGGTTTAGGGTAATGAGTGATTGTAAGTGCAAACAAGTACCTTATCCCTAGACCAACACCCAGGGTCAACCCTAAGGTGCAGCAGTTCTAAGGGTGACTCATCTTGAGTTTCCCCTATAGTGACCCCACCTACTAAGTGTTAGAGGTTATGACCAATATGTGGAACTTCAAATTACGTAGAGAAGAGTTTGAAATTTTTAATGGTGAGGTTTCCTTGTATAGTTTTCTAAGAATAATAAATAGGAAAGTCCTATGGCTAGACCTTAGGCTACTAAAGAGGAAAAACTGAACCTCAACCAAAAGTGAGGTCAACAAATGGACCCCCAAAAGGTGTGGTGTGTTCGGCAAGCACACCGAGCGTATTGGCGTTGACCGACAAGATCAACAAACCCAATACAAACTCCTAAGTCAACAGACCCGGAAGTATGTGTAGAGTTGTGTGTGTGTATGTTTTTTTTTTGCCGAGGATAATGTTGTCAGGTCTATATTTGATCAGGTCAAGAAGTAGGGACTCTCACTGGGAATTGGAGAGTGGATTTCGAGTTATGAAATTTTAGAGATTTCTAGAGGCCGGGAATCAATATGCAAGTGCTGACCCCGAGGTGGAAATTGAAATAGAGTTAGAATTTAGGTACCGACCTCAAAAGATGAGAATCAAAATTTAGGTATTGATTCAAAAATGAGATTTGAAATTTAAACATCAATCTCAGGGAGAGAGTCAAAATTTAGGTATCGACCTTGAAAGATGAGATTCAGATTTTAGGTATTGACTCAAAAATGTGAGAATTGAAATTTAGGTATCAATCTCAATGAGGTAGTCAAAATTTAGGTATCGACCTTGAAAGGTGAAAATCAGGATTTAGGTACTGGTTCAAAAATGAGAATTGAAATTTAGGTATCAATCTCAGAGAGAGAGTCAAAATTTAGGTATCGACCTCGAAAGATGAGAATCAGAATTTAGGTATTAATTAAAAAATGAGATTTGAAATTTTAGTATCAATCTCAGGGAGAGAGTCAAAATTTAGGTATCGACCACGACCAATGAGATTCAGAATTTAGGTACTGACTCAAAAAGGTGAGAATTGAAATTTAGGTTTCAATCTCAAGGAGGGAGTCGAAAGTTAGGTATCGACCTCAAACGGTGAGAATCAGAATTTAGGTACCGATTCGAAAATGAGAATTGGAATTTAGGTATCATTCTCAGAGAGAGAGTCAGAAGTAGGTGTAGAGTTGTGTGTGTGATTTATTTTATTTCCGCTGGAGATACTAGCGGATGATCTTATGATTGAAATCAAGGAGTAAGGAATCTCGTTGGGGATCGAAGAGTGAATTTCGAGTTGTGAAATTTTAGAAATTTCTAAAGAATGGGAGTCAGTATATAAGTGCTGACCCCGAGGTGGGAATTGAAATTTAAGTATTAATTTTGGAAAGACAAGGAGAGTCAAAATTTAGGTATCGACCTCGAAATGTGAGAATTAGAATTTTGATACTAATTCAAAGATGTAAGAATTGAAATTTATAAAGAGCTTGTGGTGTTGAATTTGTAGAAGTGTATCATGTGGAAAGGTTGACTTTATTGAAAAAGATTTGTAGAACTTTGTGGGTTTTTGTGCAGAATACAAAATTCCACAGTGATTGAAGAGAGTTAATGCAGATAAAGATGGTTGTACCGCACACACAAAGAGTAAGAAACTTTGAAAATGAGAGAATCCACTCAACAGATTTTTATCACATTTAATTATTCAAAATATGTCTTTAAAGTTTTAATTTTAATTTGTTGATTTTCAAAAGAAATTTGTTTTGTTGTTTATTTATTGGTGATTATTTTTATTCAAAAAGATGAGAACCAGAATTTAGGTACTGATTCGAAAATGTGAAAATTGAAATTTATGAAGAGCTTGTGGTGTTGAATTTGCAAAAGAGTGTCATGTGGAAATGTTGATTTTGTTGAAGAAGATTTGTTGAGCTTTATGGGGTTTTGTGCAGAATGCAAAATTCCACGGGGATGTGAAGAGTGTTAATGCAGATAAACATGGTTGTGCTGCACGCACAAAGAGTAAGAAACTATGAAAATTAGAGGATCAACCCAATAGATTTGTATCACATTTAATTTTTTTTTTAAATATGTCTTTAAAGTTTTAGTTTTAATTGGTTTATTTTTTTTTAAAGGAATTTGTTTTGTTGTTTATTTTTTGGTGATTATTTTTATTTAAATTATGTTTATTGTCAAAGATTTGTTGTTTTGTTCTTTGTTCATTGAAATTCTGAACCAATGTGTGATTCATGGCTTTCATCTATCCCACAAAAAGGCAACTGACAAAAAGGCACATTCCTAAGAAAAAAATTTCATTAATATGCTTCAAACTAAATATCACAGATCGAACAATGGCTAACACTTCAAGAGGTACAATATATAGTCTGTGTCAAAATACATTCAGACATCTCATCCTATGAATACATTGTAGGCTGAATATATCAAATACATATCAAGTTGCTTAAAAAGGTGAACCCTCTAACCTTTTGTACTAGGTATGATAAGCTCTTGATTAAGCAGACCTTCTAAGTCATGCTCTAGGATAAGAGTTCCCTTTGCATGTACTTAGAGGTACAACCCTCTCATAGCTCGTACGGTAATAGCTCTTCTAGTTCCGGGTTGGGCTGAAATCCATATGGCATTTTGCTGTCATCCATCCTAGGGAAAGTCACAAACACCCTACGGTGTTGTACCCCTGGAATGCAATGTTTGGCAGCTTCTGCACCGTTACCTTTAAGAACGAGTATTGAACCGACTAGTAGAGGAGTCTCCACAGCACCCCTTAATTCATTAGGGCCGAAGATATCGATTTCTTTCCCAAATAAAATATTACTTTTGCTCAGAAATGAGACCGTATGAAAGGGCCTCACAAAATCATGATGATCAATGTGTGGAGGAATGCAATCACCCTCTTCATAGATATTGATAATGCATGCAGGTAGCAGGTAGAATATTCCATTTGACCATTCTTTTGATCATCCACTTTATCATTGGCGGTAGTGGATCAATGATAATAAAACTTTCCAAGTTTCAAAGCAAGTAGAGGCAAGCGGCGTTAGGTTGCGTAATGATTTTTCAGATATAGTCTGTTTATTAGTAACATGGGTTTTTCGCCCTGGAAGTCCACTAACTGGTAGACTCCTCCTGTATAGACCTTTTCAACGACAAATGGTCCCTCCCAAGTTGGCTTGAATTTCTCACCTATCTTACAACGTGCAATAATAGGTCTTTTGAGCACAAGTACGAGGTCACCAACTTTGAATGTCCTTGGGCGGACCAATTTGTCAAGGGCTTGTACCATCTTCGCCTGGTAAAGCTCCAAATGCTGTTGTGCTTCTAGTCATTTTCCCTTGAGACTCTCCAATTCTTCAAGTTTGAGTTTTGCACTTTCTTCTGTTGTGAGTTGGTTGGCAACGACCACTCTGAGAGACGGTGTCTGGATATCTAGCGGTAGCACGGCCTTGGACCCATACACGAGCATATAAGGTGTACACTGAGTGTGAGTCCTGAAAGTCATCCGGTAGCCCCACAAGGCTTATAATAGTTTGGTTTGTCAATCCCTTTTGTTTTCACTAGTGTTTTCTTCAAAATCTGTACCAGTGTTTTCTTGAAAGCCTCAGCCAGACAATTTGCTCTCGGATAGTAAATCGTAGAGTATCTCCAATCTATCACATGTCTTTTGAAGAAATTGTTGATCTTTGTACCTCTGAAGGTGTCCCATTGTCAGAAATTATTCTTCAACGTATTCTAAAATGTTGGACGATTTGGCTTTTAAAAAATTGAAGGACGTGTTGTGTTGTAACCTCACGTAACGGTACTGCCTCTACCCATTTGGAGAAGTAATCAGTAGTGGCAAGTCTAAACCTGTGTCCTTTGAAAGATGGAGGGTCTATTGGACCTATTATGTTTGTACCCCAACACTCGAATGACCACGATGCAACAGTTGGGTCTAGCACATTTGGAGGCTGGTGTACGACCACACCATGCACTTGGCATTGGTGACATCTTCTGGTTGTATCCATGCAATCGGACATCATTGCTGGCGAATAATACTCGAGTATTTTGATCTTCATCTTCATTTTCGGTCCTGACTGGTGAGCGCCACACAATCTGACATGTACTTCTTTGACAATATTATGTGCTTCGGCTCTGCTCAAACATCGTAGCCACATCTGGTCGAATGATCTTCTATAGAGAATATTTCCCA
>NW_018224950.1:0-6635 GCF_001263595.1 Phalaenopsis equestris | reverse complement strand
TATGGACTCGTCTAAGTGAGACGAACACATCCATACGGTAATCATGCAATTAAATTAAGCATAATCAAATGGAGAATCAAAATAGGCTCGGGAGGGAGAGAAGTTTTATACCTTTGCTCTGAGAAGTGAAGCTTCAATCAGAGGGTCTTGACACGTTTGTTAGGGTCCAAGGAGGCTAGGGATTAAGCCTCTTGTTGTGGTGTAAGGCCTTGGTATAAATTTGATCACGGTCGGATTTGGGTATTGGTCTAGAGCTATGGTAGAGGCTCTGTGGAAGGGGGATTTTAAGGGGCTTTGGCTTCTTTCACTGTTGTGAAGGTGTGGGTAGAGTTGATTTGAGTTTGGTGAACTGTGGAGGTGTATTGGGCTCTGTCCTGGCTTTCGAAAAGATTTTAAGCTTAAAATTGAACTCCGACAGTGGAAATTGGTGAGGGAAAATACTTGGATTGCACTGAGGGGATCTTAAGAAAGCTCTCTGGTCAATTTGGAGAGATCTCTCTAAGAAATTTTTAGCACTTAGTTCAACGTCCATGGAGGTGGCCTTTTATAAAAATGGGGTTATGGTGGCTGTCATGGCCAATTAGAAGGTGTAATGTGGTGCTTAGGTGGAGGCCCAAGGAGCTCTACAATTCAATTTGGCAGAGTTGGCCTCTAGGTTTGGTTTGGGTGAAGCTCCATGGGGGTGGTTCTTGGTTTGGCCATTTCTCGGCCACTAGGCTGGCCGGTCGGCCAGGGGGAGGTTGCTGGGTGCTCAGGGCATCCAGAGGAATCTATCACAATAATTTAATGCGAATGTGTTTTGATTTGGCAAGGATATCTTAAGCATGTGTATTTTTGGGAATAAGATCCCTTAATTTGGGGGACTTTTGGTCCATGGCTTAGTTTAGGTGGTTATATAGGTTTTGGCTCCGTCTTAGGGGTCAACAAATGGCTGAGGTGGAGTTAATTTGGTTGCTTTAGAGTGGTTGGGTCACATTTAGTACATGGGTTCAATGTGGGTTCAAGTGATTAAAGTTTGGGTTTGGGCTAGGTTAGCCATGTCAAATTACTCAATTGATTGATTAACATTGTGTAGATGATTTTCATGAAGATTTTTGGTGAAGGGTTGAAGTGATTTTGAGTTCAATTGAAGGGTCAATTTGAGGGAATTTTGAATTTTAATCAATTTGGTTATGTTGGGCTAGGCTTGGGTCTTTCTTGGGCTAGCCTTGGGCTAATTCCAAATTTATTACTTTAAATGGTCAAGAGGGACCCCATGAAGAATTTTCAACATGAATTGGATGCCTATTTAGGGGTAAAGGCAATCAATTGGGTGAAATTTGGGGACTGAGCCAATGTGGGGCTAAATTTGGGACTTTTGGATGTAGGCCAAAATAAAATGGATTTAAGGCTTCACCAAGTACAATTGATGGCTGATTTTGATGTGTTGGAATGTTATAAAGATTTTTCAACATTAATTGGGGCCGATTGACTAGGCTATGGGTTCAATTTGGAGAGATTAGGTCAAGTGACCAAAATTGGGGGTTTCACCTATACCAAAATTAGGCTCAAATCATGGGCCAATTAAGCTTAGATTTGGTCTAGTTTGACCATATCAAAAGTGAATTTGAGTTTAGGATTGAAATTGGGGTCAATTGAGATCAAATTAATGGACATTTGTGTTGAATTTATTGAGATTTGGGCCTTTAAAGGGCAATTTGGGGGTTTTGATCAAAGATGGTCAAATTGGCCAAATTGGGTCATGTGATCATTGAGGAAAAAAAAATGGGAATATTTGGGAAGTTTTAGTAATTTTTGGGATTTTTTGGAATTTTGGTGTAAGGAGGGGTATTTTGATAATTTGACCAATTTGGGGATTTTGGGTAATTTGGGTGTTTTCAAGGTTTTTGCAATGTTTTTTGAACAAGTTTAGGTAGTTTGGCTATATTTGGAGATTTTGGCCACATTTGGGGTCCCAAGGGTATCTGGGTAGTTTGGGAAATTTTGGGGGCAAAAGACTCACCACCATAAATAAGCCATGGATCAATGGAAACCCCATTTTGGGTCCTCTAGGTAGTGGTCTTAGTTAAACCCTAGCCTAGGGCTAAAAGGGCTAAAGAGGTTTAGGGAACCACCTACAGGAGTCTCCCAAAAGTATCAAGGGACCAAAACTTAGAAGTTCGGGTTTAGGTTAATGAGTGATTGCGAGTGCAAACAAGTGACTTAGCCCTAGACCAACACCCAGGGTCAACCCTAAGGTCCAGTAGTCCTAAGGGTGACTCATCTTGAATTCCCCCCATAGTGACCCCACCTACTAAGTGCTAGAGGTTAGGACCAATGTTTGGAACTTCAATTTAAGTAGATAAGACTTTAAAATTTCTAATGGTGAGGGTTCCTTATCGAGTTTTCTAAAAATAGTCAATAGGAAATTCTTATGGCTAGACCTTAGGCTACTAAAGAGGAAAAACTGAACCTCAACCAAAAGTGAGGTCAACAATGCATATTCCTTAGGATGATTTTATGTCATCTTATAGGGTTAGAGGTTGTAAGATGGTTAGAGACAATTTTCTATTAGGGTTTTCTTCCTTTTTTCTTTGGCTGAAAACTTAAGGGTTATTTTTCCTTCTTTCTCCCTCTTGTTTCTTGTAATACTTGAGAGAATGTGATATGAGAGTGAGATCTTCTACACTTGTAGAGAGGGCAAGTCATTCTAGTAAGTTTTATGTTGTTTTGTTTCTTACTTGGATTTCTTATTCATAGTTTTCTCCATTATGCTTGGTAAAATCTCATTCGTAACTCTATGAGGTAAGATGACATGCTTAAGAACGTGCTACTTTTTTATATACATTATATGCTCATTTTTAATGTTATTACACTTTAATAGAAGTTATATTTTATGTTTTTTATTTCAAGTACAGGATATGAAGTTTAAGGGAAAAGGTGCAAAAACAGAGTGAAATGGGGTTAAATGGAGCAAAGGAGCAAAAAGTGAACTCACATCTAGGTGTCAGCCCCCATACATGGAAACATAGAGCCCAGCACCATGGCATCAAGATCTGGTGCCTAAGTGCCCGACAATTATTTCAGACTAATAGAAGGTTGTCACCTAAGCACCAATACTGGCGCCTAAGCACTAGAATCAAATTTTTTTTCAAAACTCAATGTATTTGAACAAATTTTAAAGTGGCTTCTAAAGTGAATCTTAAGGATTTCAAGGGTTATTCTAGGGAGGTGTCTCTTCATGAGAAAACGTGTGTGCGTGAGGAGGGATAAAGTGTAGAGGGGTTAATATTTTCAAAACTTAGTGTGTAGGGGAGGAGTAAAGGTGAGAGATTTCTTTCATTTTCAGCATCTCCAAGTGATATTTGAGAGTTATAGATTTCCTTAAAATAAGTTTAGAAGATTTTATTGGGGAGGATTTTGAGCAAAGTATTTTGTATTTTTGCTTAATTTTTGTTAAATTTAATTGTGTAAGCTTGTTTTTATACATATATCTTGTATTGTTGTTTTCTCCTAATGAAATCTGAGTAGCTTTCTTTATTTTTCTCCTTTTCATGAGAAACAATCATGTGTAGGATTACACTTGTTTAATATTTCTTTTACTACATAATTGTGATGATTCATTACTTCACAATTAATTTACTTATTTGGTCTAGCCAAATTATAAGTTAAAACTTATTCTGAATCATGCTAAACTGGGAGGGCTATGAATTCCTCAACTATAAAGAATTACATTGCACTCTTGGGTGAAGGAAAAGTAGTCTATAGGGCAGTGAAAATAAATAGGGAGATAATGTTTGATGGGTGTAAATTGGTGATTTCAGGGTGACAAGCTAGAATCATAACAAATTTAATGTAGTGTTTGGAACCTAAGGCTTAGTTAGCCAAATTGAGGGCTTACATGGGTATTCTAGAGTGACAGGCTAGAATTTACCCAGCATAGCCATGGATTTAGGAACTTAACTCTAGGTTAGCAAATGTTTTTTATGCACTTGGATTAGGTTAAAGAAAAGGTTCACTCCTATTTTTCACAAAACTACATTTAAATTTATAAACATTCAATTTTTACACTGATTATTATCTCATTGCAAGGAGAAGAACTTTTCATACAATTTGAACTCTTTTAAATAAATTTATTTTATAAACATTTAGCATTTCCTTTAAGTTTACAAATATAATTTTTAGGTATTAATTACTTCTTATACAATTTTAACCATAATTCCTAGATAATTTACCTATAGTTTAAGTAGAGTTTTACTAAGTCAATAAGAATAATTTTTCCTTCCATGTGAGATCGATAATTAGAACTCCATCAAAGCCCTATATTACTTGAAACAATATGTGCGCTTGCATAGTATCCCTAGTGTGTAAAATTAAATTTGAAGAAAAAAAAGAATGATTTGTAAATTTAAAATTGAAGTAATTACACACTATGCATGTTTATACTGTAGGCAAGGATCAAGATTTTTGGCGTCGTTGTTGGGGAAGAGACGGAATTTCTTACTTATAAATTTTAATTGAACTAGATTTATTTTCAAAAAATTGTTGTTCCATTTATAAGTTCTTGTTTATGTCGTAAAAGTATTTTTAAGTATTTTTGAGTGTTTTTACTAATTTTATTTTCTTAACTTTTACTTTTATTTATGTAGTTTAGGATCTGAAGTTTTAGTACTTCACTTTGAGTTAGAATGAACTATAAGAAAATTTTGAAATAAAAAAGGAACTTGAAATTTTAAAAGAAAAGATGAACAGATAACAAATTATATAATCAAACTGTTGAAAAAGATCATTATCATGTAAAAAAACCTTCAAAGGATTACACAAACCATACAACAGATTAAATTCATTTTAGTATAGAGACTCCCGCTGTAGCGGCTAACTCATTTAAAACCCACTATAATCCAAATGTTACAGAATAACTAGTTTGGGGGAACTCTAACGGAGGATCCAAATTTACACTTAGCAAATTTTCTAGAACTATGTCATACATTTAAATATGATGGTGTATCAAATGATGCTGTTAGACTTATAATTTTTTCCTTTTCCTCAAGGAATAAAGCTAAGATGTGGTTAAACTCTTTAGCACCTGGATCTATTAGAACTTGGGCTGATTTAGTGCAGAAATTCACCTTCAAAAACGGCTAAACTTAGAAATGGTCTTACTTCATTTACATAGTATGAAGGTGAGTCAATATATGAAGCTTGAGAATGATTTAAAGAAATTCATAGAAAGTGTCCACATCATGCTTTGCCAAACTGGTTGATTATTCAAACATTTTATAATGAGTTAGTAGGATGGCTTAGATCTATCATTGACACTGCTTCTGGTGGTTCATTATTATCAAAACTATTTGATGAAGCACATTTTTTAATCAAAGAGATGGCTATAAAAAATTTTCAATGATCCTTTGAAAAGGTAAATCCTAGGAAAGTAGCCACTTTTCATGATACTGATGTAATCTCTTTTTTTGCTTCACATGTTGCTGCAAGATCTACAAAGTTAGATTAATTCGGAATGAGCTTATCTTAAAAAACTCATGTGATTGAGGAAAACTCATTGGGACAAAGGATTTATTCATAATCACATGCATTCAAGAATTTAAATGTAATTAATAATAGACCCAATAACCCGTATTTTAACTATTATAACCCAGGTTGGAAGAACCACCATAACTTTAACTGGAATAATAACTCTGGGGGTGGAAACCAACACTGCCCTCATAGGGAACAATCCAGGTAATACTAACTATAAACCTTCTTATCCTCCTAATTTTAACAATAACCAACAATTTAAGGAGAAGAAGTTGTCTATGGAAGAAGTGGTGTTATAGATGGGGACTCAATTATAAAGTAAGAGTGCTACAATTAGAAATATCGAGAGTAAATTAAGATAAATTACTAGCTCCCTTAACAATAGGCCTCAGGGAACTCTTCCTAGCAATAGGACACAGGGAACTCTTTCTAGCAACACTGAGATAAACCATAAAAAGACTATTAAACAATAAGTTAAAGTTTTCCAACACAGGAGTGGAAGAGAATTAATTTTTGGAATTCAAAAAAAGACTAAAGTTGAACAGAGATAGGAAACTAAAGAATCTAAAGAAAATGTGTCTAATGATTTGGAAAAATTGATTTCTCCGAGTAAAATTAAAATTTAAAAAAACCACCACCTTCATGTTGGATAAACAATTTTCAAAGTTCATGGAAGTACTTAAGAAGTTAACAATAAATATTCCTTTCACTGAAGCTCTAGAAAAGATGCCAAGCTATATAAATTTTATGAATTATATCTTAAATAATAAAAAGAAGTTTAGAGAACACGAGACCATGACACTTAGTGAGAAGTGTAGAGCAATAATTTAGAGAATGTTTCCTAAAAAACTTAAGGATCCTAGCAGCTTTACAATTTGATGTACGATACGTGAAAGATTATGTAGAAAAGCTTTATGTGATTTAGGATCTAGTATTAACCTCATGCCCTTATCAATATTTAAAAGGTTAGGCTTATGAGAGATTTCTCTCACTACTGTAACTCTTCAATTAGTTGATCGATCTACCACTTATTTTATGGGGTCTATAGAATTTGTGCTGGTTAAAGTTGATAAATTTATTTTTTTTATAGATTTTATTGTGTTAGATATGGAGGAAAATAAAAA
>NW_018224949.1:0-217 GCF_001263595.1 Phalaenopsis equestris | reverse complement strand
AAGCATTCCAAACATCCTTATTTATATATCTTGAACAAGTACACTTTGAACCTAAAAATTCAACAGAAATAACAACTTCATGTCCTTTACAACATCATGTCCATTACAGCTAAAAAAAAAAAAAAAAAAACTCTGGGTAGTAGGGGTTTAAACGAACCGAACACAAACGAATAGAGTTTGTATTCATGTTCAGTTCGTTTGAAATTTAGTTTGTTTG
>NW_018224948.1:0-4762 GCF_001263595.1 Phalaenopsis equestris | reverse complement strand
AAATATTGGATTTGAAGGATTAGTACCTTACAATTTAGAGTTAAAACGTACTATTAGAAAAATTCAAAAACAACAGAGAGAAATTAAAAATTTAAAAGAAATAGAAATTAACTTAGAAAATTCAATAAATGAGAATCGACAAAGACCTTTAAAGGATTATGGGAATCCGACGACATACGAACTTCACTTGACCTTTCAAAATCCTGATGTACTATTCAAAATCCTGATGTTGCTGCTAATTCATTTGAGCTTAAACCTGATATTATCAATAATCAGTTTGGAGGATCATCTACTAAAGATCCTAACTTATATTTTGCTAATTTTCTTGAAATTTGTGCTACATTTAAATATGATGGAATGTCTAATGATGTTGTTAGTCTTAGACTTTTTTCCTTTTTCATTAAGGGAAAAAGCCAAGGCTTGGTTAAATTCATTAGCACTTGGATCTATTAGAACTTTGGGAGAACTATCACAAAAAATTCTTGGCTAAGTATTTTCCACCGTCAAAAACTGCTAAGCTTAGAAATGATATTACATCTTTTTGTCAGTTTGAAGGGGAATCAATATATGAAGCCCGAGAAAGATTTAAAGATCTTCTTAGAAAATGTCCACACCATGTATTGCCAGATTGGTTAATTATTCAAACCATTTACAATGGATTAGTAGGATCACTAATATCTATTATAGATGTTGTTGCAGGTGGATCATTAATGCCAAAATCTTTTGATGAAGCATATTCTTTAATTGAAGAAATGACTACTAAAAATTTTCAATGGCCCTATGAAAGGGTAAATCCTAAGAGAGTAGCCAGTATTCATGATTCTGATGCAATGTCTATTATGGCATCTCAAATTGTTGCTATTTCTAAAAAGATTGATCAAATAGGAGTGAAATATTCTCAAATTCCCTCGGTATTAGAAGAAAATTCACTAGGATAGATTATTGACACTCAACCATCTTATGAAACTTTAAACGTTATAAATAATCGAAATAACAATCCCTATCTTTACTATTTTAACCCTGGATGGAAAAATCACCCTAATTTTAGCTAGAATAATTATAGCAATTTGGTTAATCCATCCAGAAATCTAAACAATCAAGTAAATCCTATTTTTTGACCTTATTATCCTCTAGGATTTAACTCCAATCCTAAATTGATGGAAGAAGTGATGTTTAATATGGGAAATCAAATACAAAGTCAAGGGCCTGCTATTAGAAATATTAAAAATCAATTAGGACATATTGCTACTGCACTTAGTAACAGACCTTCTATAATTCTTTCGAGTGCTGTGGAAGTTAATCCAAAAGATCAAAATAAAGAACAAATTAAAGCTAACAATTACGAAGTAGAAAAGAAGTTGAAACAAGTATCCAAAGAGAAACTCAAGTTGATGAAGAGAAGGAAGAAATGGAAAATGATCAACATGAAAATGAACAAACACAGGTTCCTTTAAAAAAACCATTACCTTTATTTCCTTAAAGACTAAAGAAGAAAAGTAAAGATAAACAATTTACAAAGTTTTTGGAAATCCTTAAGAAATTAATGATAAATATTCCTTTTGTTGAAGCTTTGAAATAAATGCCAAGTTATGTGAAATTTATGAAGGATGTACTAAATAAAAAAAGGAAGTTTACAGATCATGAGACCATTGCACTGAGTGAAGAGTGTAGTGCTATTATTCAGAAAAAAACTTCTTGAAAGATTAAAAGATCCTGTTAGCCTTACTATACCTTGTGCAATTGACGAAAAGTTTTATAGAAAAGCTCTATGTGATTTATGAGCGAGTATCAATCTTATGCCCTTATCGATCTTTAAACGTTTAGATTTGGGAGAAATTTCCCCTACTACTGTAACTCTTCAGTTAGCCGATTGATCAATAACTTATCTAAAATGAGTTATAAAGGATGTACTAGTAAAAAAGGATAAATTTATTTTCTCTGTAGACTTTATAGTATTGGATATGGAGCAAGATAAAGATATTCCTATTAGTTTAGGGAGACCATTTCTTGCAACAAGGAGAGTTGCAATAGATGTGCAAAAAGGAGAATTAATGATAAGAGTTAATGAAGAAGTAAAATTTAATATAGCAAAAGCTATAAAATATCCTACAATAGAAAAATATAATAAATATTTCAGGATGAAAGTAGCTGATTATTTGAGTAATGAACAGTTTAAGAATGAGTGTGAAGATAAATTAAACCAAGGAGAAATTTTTGAGAATGAAAATGAAATAAAAGGAGAAGATTTTGATTATACCACCTGAACTTGAAACGTTAGACTTGTTGGAAAATGATAGTAAAAATCTTATTCCTTCAAGTATTAAACCACCTGAACTTGAATTAAAGATATTACCTACCCATTTAAAGTATGTATTTTTAGGTGAGTCATCTACATTGCCTGTTATTCTATCTTCTGAGTTAATTGAAATTCAAGAACAAAAGTTGATAGAAATGTTGAAAAAATATAAAAAGACTTTTTGATGGATTTTAGCAGATATTAAAGGAATAAGTTCTTCAATTTATATGAACGGAATTTTATTTGATGAATAATATGAACCAAAAGACTAATAATGAAACAAGTTGTTAAACAAGAAATTTTAAAATGGTTAGATGCTGAAATTATATATACTATTTCAGAAAGTACTTAGGCAAGCCCAATTCACTATGTTTCGAAGAAAGGAGTGACTGTTGAAGAAAACAAGAAAAATGAATTAATATCAATAAGACAAGTTACTAGTTGGCAAAGTTGTTTTGACTATAGAAAATTAAATATGGCCACAAGCAAATATAGCCACCAGAAAAGATCACTTTCCTTTACCCTTTCTAGAACAAATGTTGGGTAGATTGGCTGTGAATGGATATACCAGTTATCATCAAATACCTATAGCTCCAGAGGATCGAGAGAAAACAACATTTACAAGCCCATATGGAACATTTGCTTTTCGTAGAATGCCTTTTGGATTATGCAATGAACGTGCAAAATTTCAAAGATGCAAGATATCAAATTTTAACAATTTTATAGAACATGGAATGGAAGTGTTTATGGGCAATTTTTTTTGTATTTTGGACTTCGTTTGACTTATGTCTTAATAATTTAGAAAAGTTCTCTAAGTATGTGAAAAAGTCAACCCAGTATTAAATTAGAAAAAATGTCAAATTATGGTTTTAGGTGGTATTGTGCTTGGGCATAAAATTTCCTAAAAAAGGCATGGAGGTAGATCCGCCAAAAATCGAAGCTATAGAAAAATTACCACCACCTACTAATGTTAAAGGGGTGAGAGGTTTTCTAGGATATGTAGAGAAGTTTTCTGGGACATGCTGGTTTTTACAGCGCTACATAAAATTTTTTTTCAAAAATAACTAAGCCGCTATGCCAACTTTAAGAAAAAGATAAGAAATTTGATTTTGATGAGGAATACATAAAAGAATTTGAATTATTAAAAAAAAAATTAGTCACTACACCTATAATAGTACCACTTGACTGGGACCATTTGAAATAATGTGCGATGCTAGTGATTATGCTATTGGGGCTGTGTTAGGATAAAAGCACGATAAAGTTTTTAAGCATATTATGCTAGTAAGACTCTAAATGATGTTCAAATTAATTTTACCACTACTGAAAGTGAGTTATTAGCTATTGTTTATGCCTTTGACAAATTTAGACCTTATTTAATTGGAACTAATTGTATAGTGCATATAGATCATTTCGCTATTAAATACTTAATGTAAAAGAAGGATGCTAAACCAAGATTAATTAGATAGAAACTTCTATTGCAAGAGTTTGATTTTTCTGTGATTGATAGAAAAGAAAATGATAATAAAATAGCTGATCATTTATCTATGATAGAAATAAAAATATTAACTAATTTTGAGAATAAAATTTTAGAATATTTCCATGATGAACAACTATATAGTATTGATGAAATGGATTTACCGTGGTATGTTGATATAGTTAATTATATTATAAGTGATATTTTACCACCTGATATAAAAAATCCACAATTAAAGAAATTTATATATGATTCAAAAAACTATTTTTAGAATGACCCATATTCATATAAATAATGTAAAGATCTAATTTTTAGAAGATGTGTGCCTTATGAACAAACTCAACAGATAATTGAAAGATGTCTTGATTTTGAATTTGGAGGACATTTTGTAACAAATAGAACTACATATAAGATTTTGCAAGCTGGATTTTATTGGCCTACTATTTTTAAAGAAGTTATTGAATATATTAAAATGTGTGAAAGATGTCAACAAGTAGGAAATATTTCTATAATCCCCACACATTGGAAGTTGAAATTTTTGATGTGTGGGGATTAGATTTTATGGGACCATTTATGCCTTCATTTAGAAACTTATATATAATACTTGTTGTTGATTATATGTCCAAATGGATTGAAGCTATTATTGTACCAAGATGTGATGCTCAGAGTGTTTCTAAATTTTTAATTAAAAATATTTTTACAAGAAATGGAATACCGAGAGTAATTATTACTAATGGACGATCTCATTTTAAAAATAAGAGAATAAAAAAATTAATTATGAAATATGATATTATGCATAGATTCTCTACTATTTATCATCCTCAGACTAGCGGTCTAGCAGAGATATCAAATCATGAAATTAAACGTATTTTAGAAAAAGCTGTAAATCCTTTGAAATTACATTGGTCTGCTAGACTAGATATTGCATTATGGGCATATAGAATTTCTTTTAGGACTTATAGGAATGTCCCCATACAGACTAATATTTGGAA
>NW_018224947.1:0-3107 GCF_001263595.1 Phalaenopsis equestris | reverse complement strand
CTTGTTATTTAATTCTGATTATTATGAAAACTGCACTAATTTGAATATATTACATATAAAAGAGCGGAACAGTCTTTCTCATCAGAAACAACAACAACACAACAAATTTCTCAAACAGATTTTTGTTTCTTCATCAGCAACTTTTTGACAGCTCCTGAAAAGTTGCTTCTCCAGGAAGCAGTTTCTTGAAAAGAGAGCAGCCTGTCACGAACAAAAAGTCCCACATCGGCTAGGTGTAGGGTCGAAGAACAGTATTTAAGTCCTGGGCTGCCCACCTCTGTCAAGGGCTCTTTTGGGAGGTAACAAGTGGTATCATAGTAGATTATTGTCTGTCAGGTGTGTGGACTCTCCATGGTTCAGTGGGACCCTCGGAGGAGCCGATCCGTGACGAGGGCGTCATGTGATTGGGTGGAGAAGAATGTCACGGACAAAAAGTTTCACATCAGCTAGGTGTAGGACCGAAGAGCAGTAATTAAGTCCTGGGCTGCTCACCACTCATAAGGGCTCTTTTGGAAGGTGATACAACACCCCAAAAGAACCCTAAGTTTGCATGAACTGACTGCCACAACTTTCTGTACATATGTTGTCAGGTTAAATTTCAAAAAAGTGTATTAATTTTTCAACTAATCATTGATATTATCTTGTATTCAATTTGATTCTTTCTTCACTCATGCCCATTTTTTAACTTGATTCAGTTGAGATTTCATAATGCTTGTACTTCATCATTTTTGTTCAATCTAGTAGATTCATGACATGATTTTTCGATAAGTTTTACGTTAGTTATCGATTAATGCAACCCACCAATTTTCACATCCAGAACTTGAAACCCGCAATAGCAGTATTAAGGCCAACATTCTGCTCTTACTGGACATTTACAAAAGGATGTACCTTGGTGCATGTTTTTTGCTAATAATATCCTTCTTGTGGATAAGACTAAAGAAGAGTTCAGAAAAAACTTGAGTTATGGAGGTCTCCATTGGAGTCTAAAGGTCTTCGTTTCAGTAGAACTAAAACTGAACTCATGGAATGTAATTTTAGTAATAGCAACTCTAATGGCAGAGTTGTAACTATGGGTGATCAAATCATTCATAGGTGTGAACATCTTAGATATCTCGGCTCAATTGTTCAAAGTGATGGTGATATAGATGGATATGTTATTAGTAGAATTCAAGTTAAGTTGGTTGAAGTGGAGGAATGCATTGGGTCTATTGTGGATAGAAAAGTATCGCTTAAACTGAAAGAAAAAGTTTATAAGATGGTAGTCAGACCTGCAATGCTACATCCCGCAGAATGCTAGCCTTTAAAAGAGAAGCGTAAAACAACATTAAGTGTTGCTGAGATGAGAATGCTTAGGTGGATGAGTGGTTGGCACTAGAGACAGAATGCGAAATGAATATATCTGAGATAGGGTTGGTGTAGCTCCAATGGCAGATAAGATCAGAGTCGTCTAAGATGGTTGCCACATTAAGTGTTGACCATTTGATAATCCAATTAGGAGAATAGATGTTTAGATTCATTTATGTTAAGAAAGGCAGAGGTAGACCTAAAAAGACTTGGGCATAATGTATAAAAAATTATCTTAATCTATTAGAATTAAATAAAAATATGACACTCAATAGGACGCAATGGAGAAAAAAGATTCAAGTACCCAACCCCACTTAGTGGAATAAAGGCTTGTTGTTGTTATTGTAGTAGATTCATGACAAACATTTTCACGAAGAAATATCCCTTGTTAAGATTGAACAAATTCTAAAATAGCATTTAAGTTTGTTTGTTTATTGCCTATCTATTTCATTTCAAATTCTTAGGCAAGCTTTTTTCAAGGGATTTCTTCTCTTAATTATCATCACCCATAACAATTATATCGTAAAGATATACAAAGAGGATTGGTTTCATTGAACAAGTGCTTAATAAAAAGTTTATGGTCACATTGTTTTTGTCTATATCTAGCTCCCATCATAGCTTAAGTGAATATACTAAATAAAAAATTGGAGATTATTTAAGTCCATATAATTTTTTCTACTTTGCACATCTATTTTGTGAAAGCACAAACAAATCTTGGTAATGGATCAATATAGACCTTTTCTTCGATATCCGCATATAAGAAAGTTATCTTAAATCATATTTTTACATGGAACATCCTTAATTAACATGTATAGAAATAAGAATTTAGATTGTATTAATTTTTGTACCGTAAGCAAAAAAATTTAAAAAGCCAATTACATAAAAATGCGTGCATCCTTTTATTATTAGTATTCTTCTCGAATACACTTCCTGACTCTCATATGTTTTATACTAAAAAAAAAATCACTTGCATGTCACAATTTTATTCCCTTTTCATAGGTCCACAATGTTCCAAGTATGATTTGTATATAGTGCATTCATCTTTTCTCTCATGACCTCCTTCAAAATCTCATTTTCTAGTGCCTCAAATAGGATTTGTGGTATTATAAAAGAAATAGGATAATATTGTAAGAAAAGCTTTCTATGTTGGGGAAAATTTTTTGGAAAGGTGATATTGGGAGATGGTCTATAAAGGTATAATGCAAAATAGATCGTTGCTCAATGAAAAACTAAATACTTGTGTACATCATACGATGCGATGGAGAAGGTTGCCATGTTTGCAACCTCCTTCGTACAAGTATAAAAGGTGTATGCATGTTTTTCAAGTGTAATGGATTAAAGACACGTGTCATCTCAGCATGGCGGGAAAGCTCTATGAGGCAGTGTTCTTTTTTAGCGCAAGTACAATGAAGATGTTTTCTAGCACTATTCAATAAAGTTTAACTAGATTACAAATAAATAATACTTTTACTAGATGCGCCTAATCTAACAAAAAAACTAACATCATTATAGAATGGAAACCGAACAATTGTGGATTTTACCAAATTATTTTATTTCAAATTTACATAGAAGCCTTTAAAGCCTGACAAAAAAAAAAATCATTTCTTAAATGCAAACTCTCAATTTTAAGGTTATAATAGACAGTCACAAATACTAATCTATAGATTTCATCATCTATATACGAAAGCAGAGTCAACGAGGTCTATAATATAATGAATATCCAAATAGACTTAAATAACATAAATATATGAGTGTGATCCTCT
>NW_018224946.1:1817-2415 GCF_001263595.1 Phalaenopsis equestris | reverse complement strand
TTACAAATATTAAGCTAGCATTCCCTAATCATTTTGCATCTTTTAGCCACCCTTAAAAACATGCCAAAAAAGAGTTAAACTAAATCAATCCATACTAGACCGAATTAAGGTAGTCTAGTTTTCCCGCCTTCATACCATCCAAAAGACCACCCCTTCCACCATAAACTCTCGATCACGTTTCCATATTAAAAGCCAAACATCCATAACCATTTTCAGCCATTAACACAATTCTAAAGTCTCCCACCACCATCAAAGACATTATGGAACTAGAAGCAAATTTCAAATTTCAAATTTCAAATTTGTTGGGACAACGCCAATTGCTTTCAGATTACATGTTAACAATAAACATGAAAAAAAAAGAGGTAAGTGTAAGAGATGAGAGCCGCCCAACAGTTTAAGAAGAATTTGAAGATGGGTATCCTTGTTAATTGTCATTACAAATAAAGACAACTTAGCCAGAAGTCTAGAACCAGTTCATAATATTCAATTATAAATGTGAAAAGTGACCAAAGAAAAATATGATGAGATTTTCATACATATTTTACACTGATTTTGATGATATTGCACTTTAAAGAAAGATATTTTTGATGTTTTGTTG
>NW_018224946.1:0-716 GCF_001263595.1 Phalaenopsis equestris | reverse complement strand
TAATTAAAAGTTTATTAAAATTACATTTTTATTTCAATTGCCTATTAGTAACAAATATGCAATTTGAACTATATTGTTGTGATTAAACGTTGATTTTTTAAATCTTAATTCGTAGCCTCTAATATTACTCCCTGTGAGATCGATATCTAGGACTCCATTAGAGCCTTGTATTACTTGAGCGATACGTATACTTGCGTTCATAAATGTGACTTTGCAATTATTGAATATTTTATATACATTCTTTATCAAATGCCGGAGATTTAAATCTTCTAGCAGCAGTATCAAATTCTTGTATTTTTAAGCATATATAAAGTCGCTGTCAAGTTTTTGGCGCAGTTGCCGGGGAGTAAAATTAGATTTAAAAAAAAAAATCATAATTAGAGTAACAGACAAATTAGAACTATTAGAAAATTTTTACTTGAATTACAACTTATTTTCATTTTTAATTAACTATTTTTTTGTGTATTGATTTCAATTGTATGCATAAATTTGGACATGAAAATCTTATACTCTACGATTCAAAATTATAACACACTGTTAGGAGAATTAGAAAACTAAGAAAGGAACCTAGAAATCTTGACACAATGGAAAACAATGTGAACAATCAAAGAATAGAAAATGAACATCAACCTAGACCTCTAAAAGATGAAATTCACTTATATATCTAAAATCCTGGTGTAACTGCTAATTCATTTGAGCTTAAACCTGCGATTATC
>NW_018224945.1:0-758 GCF_001263595.1 Phalaenopsis equestris | reverse complement strand
TATGATAACTGGGAAAAGGTACTGCTACCTTGGAACCTTTAGATCCAACTGAAAAATTATCATCATTTGAAGATGAAACTGGCATGGCCATAATAGTTGATCAATCATCTCAGAATTCACTGTCAGTTCAACCCTTAGTTCCGGATAAATCTTTGGTGATCCTGCGTCGAATCAAAAAATTAAAAAAGGAGGTACAAAACGTGATGAATGCAATTAATAATATCTACCAATGCTTCCATCATCTGGACTGGAGGATGAAAGAACATTTCACGCACACTGGACATTTAGAAGATAGCTTGATATGGCTGATGAAGAGGATGAAATTAATTGAGGAGGATTCAACTGAAGAATTTCCTTTCTGACCCTTCTACAACCTCTTCGTTCATGTGCAATCAATGGGTGATCTCAGAGGAGAAACGAGCACCGAATTTGACGAGTAGTAGATTTACTATGCTACATTTATGTTTATGTGTGTTTAGATTTGAACTTTATATTTGCTTTACTTTAGAATTATGCTTATAGATCTTTGTATAGTTGAGACTAGCATAGGAAATATAAAGTTCCTATGCTTATAGATTATGTTTTCAGCATTTTGAGTGTTATAGTTTGGATTGCGACGCTGAATTAATGTATTGAGGTTGAGAAAATACCAAACATAGGTGTGTTATGTAACGCATGTCGTACCCCTTCAAATTTATATATAAATGTGATGTTATGTTCTGTGAAAATTTGTATGTGTTAAGTACATCATTTAAATA
>NW_018224944.1:0-338 GCF_001263595.1 Phalaenopsis equestris | reverse complement strand
ACTCACTCTCTCTTTTATTTTTCTACATCACTGCTTTCTAAATTCCTTTGCTTTTTTCTCTTATGTCTTACTTTCTCTAGAACTTTCTCATCCCTCTCTCTCCTTTTCTCTCCCTCCCTCTTTTCTAATCTCTCTTGCCTCTCTTTCTCTCTTGGTCTATCTCTCTCACCATGTCTCTCTACCTCTCTACTATTGCTTTGTCATATTCTCTCTCTCCTGTTCCATGCCTCTCCCTCCCTTCATCTCTCTCTATTTCATTCTTACTCGTGTTCTCTCTCTATTCTAATGCTTCTTCTTCTCTCGCTCTCTCTTCCCACTCTCTCTATCTAACTCTTGCC
>NW_018224943.1:11811-12771 GCF_001263595.1 Phalaenopsis equestris | reverse complement strand
AAAATTTAATCACAAACATCACAAAAAAAAACAATAACAACTAAATTAAAATGTCTCTATCGAATGATCAGGAATCTCTCGGAGGAGGTAGCCTATGGTTGCTAACGAGGCTTCCCACGGTCCAAATGAAATTATGGAACTCATTAAATTGTGTTTAGTAAATTCATTTGGACTAAGTGAATCCAATAGAAAATAGTGGTGCCGAAATGACGGAACTGTAGGATCCTAACCGGTGTCACCCTAATCAACTTTAACATCCCTCATAACATTTAAAGAACTTCAACCATAGGGCCACCTGATTTGACATCATAACTTAGCACCTTAGAAAACTCAAACTCATCACGAAAAGGAGCTTGGAGCTAGCATGGTGGGCAGTATGACCATCTTCAACAGCAAAACCTATCTTCCCCAGCTAAACATTTCCTTCTTTAGAATTAAACAACCAAGCCATAGGACTTTGAGGTTGTTTGCTTATGCAACATAAATCCTCACCTTATCTTTAGGTCTTTATACAGCTCAGCTGTACAATATAAGCCCTAACTCGTCTTAAGATTCCGAGGTTGTCGTTTGTCATGACCTAAATCCTCACACCTTCCATGCTATTTGTGTGATCGTTCCACACAAATGTAAGCCCTAAATTATTAAAATTGACAGGATGAAACACCTAACTATTTTTTCTCAAAATTGAAGCCAAACTATAGAATAGACTGGGAAGTCACCAAGGTTCTCCGCTAGATCCATGACATCCCCTAGTTCTTCCTTCTTTGGATTCTAAAAAAAAACTTCCAAATTTCCACCATTCCCCTTTCACACATCTTTCTCTGATAACATTGGAAAGTCCTATCCTTTTGAAATCTTTGAAGATAATATTTCCTGATTTTTATCGAGAGTTTTCTTAGGTGACTTCGATCATTTAGGATGTAATTAACTATAGGGGTTTGCCCTTATAGGAAGCATGTC
>NW_018224943.1:8791-11584 GCF_001263595.1 Phalaenopsis equestris | reverse complement strand
TCTAAACTTAAATCTATATGTAAATTAAAATGTCCTTCCGAAGCAGGCGACGGGATTTCGATTCTGGTGACCGACAGCTTCTTACGGGTAACTCCTCCAACCAAAAATAGTGCCGACAAGCACACAATCCAATTCTGAGCCCCTACCTTTACCACTGTCATAAACTCATTCCCAATCTTCTATATGTGACTACGGGTTTTCTTTCACTAGTTAGTGTTTTGCTTTGACTCGTTTTCTAACTTTTTCTCATACCACAAATTCTCATTTACTTTCCTGCAATTTATTTCAATTAACTACAAATATATTATGCTTTATGATAATAATCACGCAGCAGTAGTAGAAGCCCAAATACACATTTATATTTTAAGCATTGCAATTTTACTTCTTTACTTCACAACATTTTCTTACCTGCATTTATTTACCTTACCTGCAAAACTATACAATGACTGAAAATTTGATATCCTACTGTTAATATTAAAATAATATGTTTTAGAAAAAAACACCTTCCAAAAACTACAAAATAAAAAGGGAAGCATAATACATTCTTTTGAATTTACGGGAGTCCCTCAGATGAGGTAACCTATGGTTTCTAATGAGATCTCCCAAGTTTGAATGAGCTTAATAACTCATTTAGACTAAGTAAATTTAATAGAAAATAGTGGTACCTAAATCAGGGAACCATGGTATCCTAACTGGTGTCGCTCTAATCAAATTTAACCCTCCCCCATAATACTTAAACAACAACAACACCTAAACATTGAAGCATACATGATAAAATCTTTTGAACATTAGACCTTAAGACTTCCACTTCGACGAGGAGATTGTAGCAGATTATGTGGGCACCACAATGAGGATGCACAGAAGAACAACTTTGAGATAACAAGTTGATCTACAACAATAATATTTTCCTTGGAATTAAATATTAAGCTATAAGATTTTGAGGTTTTTTGCTTAGTGCAACATAAATCCTCACTTTATATTTAGGCATTTGCACAATCATGTTGTGCAATTTTAGCCCTAAATATTAAGCCATAGGATTCTGAGGTTGTCATTCGTTACGACATAAACCCTCCTATCTTCTAAGTTATTTTTCAGATTGTGTCATGCAAATGTAAGTATTACTTAATAATAATTAGTGGACCAAAAAATTAATAATATCTTTTCAAAATTGCAGCCAAACAATAGGAGAACTTGGGAAGTCACCAAGGTTCTTCTCAAGATATGTGGCATCCTCTAGCTTTCTTCCTTTAGATTCTATAATGAATGTTTCAAACTTGAGTCTTTCTCATTTGAAACTCCTTTGTTTGAGCTTGAAAAGTCACACCATTTAAAATTCTTGAAGATAATATTTAAATCAAGATTTTTCTTAGACGATTTCAATTGTCTAAGATGTATTAACTATAGGGGCTTGCCCTTGTAGGAAACTTTAGAACCCAGCTTAATATAAACTCAATATAATCTTTCAAATTAGATAGGAGAAATTTATCGGTCAAGTTAAAATAGTTTCATAGACTAAAATGGATATCATAAATTCTTTTGTTTATTTAATCGAGTCTCACTAGTAAGTAAAATGTTTATTCCTTAGGATAGATGTATTACTTGCAGTGTTGTGGTCACTTATTTAAACTATTGTCTATATGATATCAATTTGGTCTCGTATTTTCAAAATTAAACTATTTTTTTCTAAAATTATTATGTATATATAAATCTAAATTAAATATTACCTTACCAATTTGACGACCGACATATTTTCTGGTGACACCGCTGGGGACTAGTTTCTCTTTCCACTATGTTCAAAAAGTTTGGTCTTCGTACATCGGTAATGTGTCCATGTCCCTCATAGACCAGATTACCCTTCTTTCATTAGCATGCTTTGCCCATTTCTCTCTTGGGTATGTACGGTCAACTCTTTTGGATTTCAAGACCATCTATTTAATCATCCTTAAATAGAGAGGTTCGGGAGTCTTTAAAATAATTTCTTTTTGTGTGGTGTTAGACCCACAATAGGTGTGTTGGTGATCTAGTTTCACCTAGATAATGTGCGTTGTGAAGTTGATCCCGCACTGGGTCTTATACATCACCTTTCACTTGTATCTTTCAGGTTTGGTTTGCTATTTTGTAAATTGATCCAAGTCTTTACTTCGCTTAACCCTCATTTACTTGAATGAACCCTTCTAACGTTATAATCATGAAGAAGCAATAAACTTGAAAAATGCATCTTAGATTTCAGAAAATGTAAATACTCAAAAATGAAACCAAATAAAATGAAGATAAGAAGATGTGCCCAATTCACAGAGCGACTTTCATTGATTTTTTCTGTTCGAACTAAAATTACAAGGTATTGGCCAATAGTAACCCTTAAAATTTTCTTTTCGAAGCTGCTATGTGACCGACGACTTTTTATATGCTTAAAAATATAAGATAAATATGGACGTAATAAATATTCAATAATTTTAAAGTCACACTCATCAACGCAAGTATACGTGTCGCTCAAGTAATATAGGGCTCTAATGGAGTCTTAGATATCGATCCCACAGGGAGTGGTTTAGAAATGTGAACTAAGATTTTAGAAAAGCAATACTTTAATCGCAACAACGAAGTTCAATTTGCTTATCTGTCACTAATAGGCAATTGAAAAAATATATAATTTTAATAACTAATAAATAACTAATGATACTAATGAGATTTTAAATGTGATATTCAATATATAAGAAAACATCCTTCTCCTTTTCAAGAAATTATAGTGAATGGATAAAGTGAATTGGTTCAAATTATATTGTGCCAAATAAGAGC
>NW_018224943.1:7629-8036 GCF_001263595.1 Phalaenopsis equestris | reverse complement strand
CTCGAAGTTCCTTTGAATCTCTTCCTTTCCTTACAGCACACAGAATTCCTCTTCCAAGCAGCAAGGAGGAAGAAATCTCTCACTTTCCCTCCACTCTTACAATCTCTCAAAGAATTCCTCACAATTTTTACACACTATTGGAACCTTTCTAACCTCCAAGAACTCTCCAGGACTTCCAGGCTCTCCCAATTTTTGGCCAAAATCTTCTTTTAAAGTTGTCGATGAGCTTTCCCAAGAGTTGTCTAAGCATCTCTTCAAAATTTAGCCTTATCCAAAGCTTGAGTAGGCATAATGGCCGAGCTCGCCGCCGGCAGCTTCAAGGGCACCGTCGGCGGACTTCTGAAGAATTTTGTCTTTTAGCCTCAGGAAAAACTCACCGTCGGCGGCGGCGATGGAGCACGCCCCCG
>NW_018224943.1:4871-7394 GCF_001263595.1 Phalaenopsis equestris | reverse complement strand
AGTAATGAATTTAGGTTTTCCCTTTAGGTAGGCCCAGTGAAGCCAATTTTTGATTAGGCATATCCTCTAGCTTCTCCTCACTTCCATGTTGTTTTTCTTTCTTTTCTCTTTTTCATTTGGATTTCTTTCAATCCTATATATTTTTATTTTCTTTTCTTTTCAGGAATTTTTTTCAATCCTTTCTTTTTCCTTTTTCATAATTAATTAAATATAGTTTGAGTCATTTAACTCTCCATGCATGTAGAAATTTCACCATAGCTTAATATTTTGGCATGTTGTTGGCTCTGTCAGGGGAGATATTCTCTAATTTTTCTAAGGTCAGAGAAGACCTCTAGACAGATATCCCTATTTTTCAAGTTTATATATATTATTTGCATAAATTAATCATAATAATCAGCATGTTGCTCAAGATAATCCAAAAAAATTTTGGAAGGTTTATTGTGACTAGAGAACCCTTTGGAAAATTTTTCATGGGTCAAGTCATTAAGAACACACTTAACTCTCACAAAACCCTAAAACAAAAAGAAATATATTATGGAAAAAATAATCATCTAAATGACTTAATTTTGATTTTTCGCTGTGATTTAAAGTTTAGAGAACTCCTTATAAAAATTTCAAAACATTTGAAGTTCGTTTGATAACTTAACTTGATTTTCTAAGTTAAATGACACTTTTTACACTAAAATAATTTTTTAATAATTAAAATATAACTAAAAAAATTATAAAAATTGTTTTTGGGAGCTCTCTGTGATGAGGAGAATTTTCTAAAAATAAAATTGTAATTAAAATAAAAACTCCATTTTTATGCCTATTTTAATATTTAAATAATTAAAAATTAATAAAAAACACAAAATTGATAAAATTCATTGAATTATTCTTAATTGTTTCCTAAGCACTTAGGAGCAATTGGAATATTTTTCTTAATTCTTTTAAGTGAAGATATTGAATTTTAAAGCTAAGAAGATTTTTTAAAGGCTAAATTTTAAAGTTTAAAAATAATTTTAAAAATGATTTTTCTTAACCTTTCACTTAAATAATCCTAAAAATTCAAAAAAAAGTTAAAAAAAATGTGAAATTTGATTTAATAAAAATGCTGACCTCACAGAGATTTCATAAAAATGTAAAATTTAATTTTTCAAATTTAAAATATTTTATAATTAATTAACACTCCAGAACTTAAAATAATTCTAATAATTAAAATTTAACTCAAAAAATCATGAGATTTGGTCCCAATGGTTTTCTAGTCTAAGTCTACCTCCATTAGAATATTCAAGGGATTAGGCTCTGCCTTGGTCAAGATATATAATTTTTTTTTAAAAAAACCCTATTTTTGCATATCAATAATTATATAAATTAAATTAAAATTTGAAAAATCAATTTGAAATATCACATTTTCTCCTCTGATGCCTTAATTGACCCATGAGTAAGGTAGGATGAAAATTCTAAAGTCATTTGAATTAAATTTGATAAATTATGAAGTGTTAGAGCCTTAGGGAAAAATATAACTTTAAGAATTTGGCCTTAATTAACATTTAGACTTAATTCAAGAAAGAGAAATGGGCAACCTTTTGTATCTTGATTAACATATTTGGATTACTAAAACAGAAGAGATTAATTTGTAGAAACCAATCTCAATTTTTGTTTTCTAATTAAAGGATAAATTTGTAATTTTCCTAATTATTAAAATTTGGAAGTCTAGTAAATTAAATGATCCTAGACTTAGGGGTATGATTTTGGGTGTTAATAATTCATTAATTTAATACCTCTATTTGATTCTATTTGGTGTTCAAATGACATTCAAATGTTTTGATAATGAATTATTATCATTTAAAATTCAATTTCCTTTCAAAATGACTAAGACATCCACCAAGGTCTTACGGGCTTAGTAGTGACCTAAGTTAAATGAAATTTGGTTAAATGAGGATTAGAAAAGTGAATGTAACTAGAAATTGAACACTGCAAGCCCAAGTTAATGCTAAAATTGGCAAAGTTTCTTAATAGCTTTAACTTACTCCTTTTAAGGGTCTTCACCCACATAATTCTCAAACTAAATGACAAATGATGATTACCCTACTCTTAGTGATAATTGAAACATCGATGTTCACTGAACACTAGAGATATTTACAAGATGAATTATTAAGCAACATAATAAGTTTAAATGAGCTTGAGACTTTTCACCAGTAGGGTAGGGCAATCATCTGACCTGTTGGATACCTCGGAGGTCTACTAAACTCACTATGTCTCGCTTAATAAGATCATTCTTAATTGAACTAATAAAGGCTCACCAAGATATGATTTAGGATTTTGTAAATCATCAGAACCTTATTTTTCCACTTTACATAAAATTCCCTTACATGCATTTTGAGTTTCAGGTGATGGAATGAGAAGAATCATCAGGTACGTTTTTACAGTTTGCAGTACCAATACAGTACCATCTTTTTCTATACTTTCCACACTGTATTTTATGCCTACAAAGCTTACATGTTAAATAACAATGTCACCCTGCATGAACACCAACACTGC
>NW_018224943.1:0-3634 GCF_001263595.1 Phalaenopsis equestris | reverse complement strand
GTGAAGGAAACATGGGATCTTAACCAGTTACCCACAAATCACCTTTACCCCCCCCCCCCCATGATTGAACTTTAAAATTATCATTTAAACCTTTAAACCTTAGACTTTAGGACTGTTACTTTGTCGAGGAGCTTGGAGCTAACTCTGTGGGTATCTATCTACAACCACATGATGATCTACAACAACACATTTTTTCTTAGAATTAAACAACAAGCCATAGGATTTTGAGGTTCTCCGCCTAGTGTGATGTAAATCCTCAAATCATTTTTAGGCCTTTGTATAGCTTTCCTATATAATTTGAGCCCTAAATTATTTTAGGATTCCAGGGTCGTCATTTGCCATGACCTAAACCCTCACATCTTACAGGTTGTTTGTATGATCATCTTGCATAAATATAAGCCCTGATTAATAAAATTCATAGGATAAAACATTTAAATAGTTTTTCCTCTCAAAACTGAAGTCAAATCATATGATAGCTTCGGAAGTCACTGAGGTTCTCCTCAGGATCCATGACATCCGTTAATTCTTCTTCCTTTGGATTCCAAAATAAAATCATTCAAATTTGAGTCATTCCCATTTCACACCTCTTTATTCGATCCTTGAAAAGTCCTAACCTTTAAAATTGTTGAAGACAATATTTCCTGATTTAAATTGAGAGTTTTCTTAGGTGACTTCGATTATCTAAGTTGTAATTTAACTATAAGGGCTTTCCCTTATAGGAAATTTTAAGAACCCAACTTAATATAGATCTTATTTAATTTTTCATATTAAATATGAGAATTTGTTGGTCAAAATAGGAAATTATTTTTCGTAGACCTAAATGGATGTTGTAAATTCTTTAATTCATTTAATTGAGCACTCTATCTATCCTTAGAGGTAAATATAATAATTACGGTGTTTTGCTCAATCATTTAAAGCATTGCAGATTTAAGATTGGTTCGGTCTAGTATTTTTAAAAATTAAAATATTACTTTTTCTAAACTATATATATATATATATAGTTTAGAAAAAGTAATATTTTAATTTTTAAAAATACTAGACCGAACCAATCTTAAATCTGCAATGCTTTAAATGATTGAGCAAAACACCGTAATTATTATATTTACCTCTAAGGATAGATAGAGTGCTCAATTAAATGAATTAAAGAATTTACAACATCCATTTAGGTCTACGAAAAATAATTTCCTATTTTGACCAACAAATTCTCATATTTAATATGAAAAATTAAATAAGATCTATATTAAGTTGGGTTCTTAAAATTTCCTATAAGGGAAAGCCCTTATAGTTAAATTACAACTTAGATAATCGAAGTCACCTAAGAAAACTCTCAATTTAAATCAGGAAATATTGTCTTCAACAATTTTAAAGGTTAGGACTTTTCAAGGATCGAATAAAGAGGTGTGAAATGGGAATGACTCAAATTTGAATGATTTTATTTTGGAATCCAAAGGAAGAAGAATTAACGGATGTCATGGATCCTGAGGAGAACCTCAGTGACTTCCGAAGCTATCATATGATTTGACTTCAGTTTTGAGAGGAAAAACTATTTAAATGTTTTATCCTATGAATTTTATTAATCAGGGCTTATATTTATGCAAGATGATCATACAAACAACCTGTAAGATGTGAGGGTTTAGGTCATGGCAAATGACCGACCCTTGAATCCTAAAATAATTTAGGGCTCAAATTATATAGGAAAGCTATACAAAGGCCTAAAAATGATTTGAGGATTTACATCACACTAGGCGGAGAACCTCAAAATCCTGCGGAGAACCTCATAATCCTATGGCTTGTTGTTTAATTCTAAGAAAAAATGTGTTGTTGTAGATCATCATGTGGTTGTAGATAGATACCCACAGAGTTAGCTCCAAGCTCCTCGACAAAGTAACAGTCCTAAAGTCTAAGGTTTAAAGGTTTAAATGATAATTTTAAAGTTCAATCATGGGGGGGGGGGGTTAAAGTTGATTAGAGCGATACTGGTTAAGATCCCATGAATCCTTCATTCCGGTATCACTATTTTTTTTTTATTTTCTTAGCTTAAACAAGCTGTAACACTTTTTTAAATTGAGGAGACATCGTTAGCAATCATGGTTTACCTCATCTTAGGGACTCCCGTTAATTCAAAAGAACATTTTAAGTTTAGTGACATTTCAAGGATTTATGGTTACCTTTGAAATGGTTGTTTTAGATTTTTAAAAATGTTGGTTAATTTTTTCAAATGGTTTTGATTTTTGCAAGTAAATTAAAGTACACAACCTAGTAATCATAATATTTTACAGCAAAAGTAGATTGCAGAAAGTAAAATTACAGAAATTAAATAACACTATAAAGGCATACATGTCATCGGCATTCCCACAAAAATATTAGCTTTTGCAACATGTATATAGTTTTGCAAATATTTAAGTAAATCACAAGACTAGATGTAGGTCTAGTTTCTGAACTCTCAAACCATGACTTAGTGAATCTTGAGAGATCTTAGTGGATGATTTTCTAAAAGAAAAATATAATAGGTTCAATTTGTCCTTTAAAATATCCAAGAGAACTTAAAATGTTCGGGACACGACCCTGAACAACTTTTAAAATCCCTTGAAACATTTTGAGTTCATTTTGAAATTATTATATTATTCCATTAATCATCTCAAATTTGAATTATCCCATTGCTCATTAAACCTTGATAGCTCAACTATTCTAAGAAATAAGAGAATTTAGATAGTTACTTAACATTTCATTTGACAGTTATACGAATGGGTACTCCAAAGGGCAAGTCAAAAGTCATTAAGGATTTTAATTCTAAGAATTAAAGTAGGGCCTCAAGTGTTTGAAAGTGTTTATCAATTAAGTCCATCTTCTTAAATCTCAACTAAGACAATTCTTACATATCAAACCTAGTTCACAATTGGGCCCTATTAATTTTAATTTTCAAAGTAAATTTAAGATAGTTAAATATTGAAATGGGATTTCAATTCTCATTAGTACCAAACTTAGTTTCTAGTAAATTACTATCTTCATAGCTTAAGCCCAATACCTTAGAATCATCTTAATTGAATTATCTTCCAAATCATGACAATTATCAAAACTACAATTTTACCCTTATCATGAAAAATATGAAAAATTGATTTCTACATTCTAACCCATTATGTTTCAATCATCCAAAACATTTATTATGATCAATATTACCCATTTGCTCTATAATTAATCATAAAATTTAATTAAGGTATTAAAATCCTAAAATTAACATTTTGCCCCTGGGTTCCCTATCTTATAACTTATTAAATGAAACTCAATTAACCTTAAAATTTCCATGGAAACTCAATCATGATTAATTATAATATTAGAGGAGAAGATGTGGCCTTTTAGATTTTTATTTAATTTAAAGAATTATTTCAATTCAAAAATAGGATTTTTCAATATTCATTTATTTAATTAATTAAAAAAAGATTTTTGGTCACGAGAGAATTATTAGAGATTCACCTAGGTCAGAGGAGCACTTAGACAAAATCCCATGATTTTCAAATTATTTTTTTAATTATTATAATTATTATCATTATTTATTTATTTTAATGATTAAATTAAATAAAAAAAGTTGTTTTATTTGAAAAAATGTTTTTATATTTTTATTAAATCTCTCTGAGTC
>NW_018224942.1:9066-19064 GCF_001263595.1 Phalaenopsis equestris | reverse complement strand
CTACTGATAGTGGATATTAAAGATATTTATGCAATGATGTAATCAAAATAAATATGATTATTTATTATAATAATTATGCTGAGAAATTCATGGCGAGTACCAAACACTTAATTCACAAAGCCAATTTTTTAAAGCTAGGCCAGTTTGATGCAAGTCTCAAAATACTCAGAAAAACAAGATGGGAGCTTCGAGAAGAAAAAATTGTCATCCTTAGGTTTTTTTTATTATTATTATTATTTATTTTTTTTCTAAATTTAGCGGGGCTTCAACTTGTTTACATTGCAGTTCTAGTTGTTCATGCCTATGATGACGGCTCAGATAAAAACATAAATTCTCAGATATTTTGAATTTCATTATTCTATATTAATCTAGTTTGGATTACTGCTACTATTTGTTCTTTGTTGTTGTTTGATTTTGTTATTCTTCCTAGCCTTCCTTCATTTGGTAACGACCAAATTCCAATGGAAGTCATCACCTTGTATCAATGTAAGACTTCAATTTATATTTTGGTGAATTTTTTGTTTTTTTTTGTTTTATTATATAAATTTAGCTCTCAGTCCTCCAACATGCATGGATTTTTTCAAAATTCATATTCAGTAAAAATGTTGCAATAAAGGCATTAAAAAATGGAAATAACTCAAAACATATGTTAACGGTTGTTATAAAATGGAGAAATGAAAGAAAACTTTATACAGTAATACATTCTCAATTAGCAAAAACAGAAACACATTAGAAATATTCAATTAAATATAAATATCAATTAAAATGCATGCTGTGTTTGCAGTCAACTTTTTTTCTTGAGACTTTTCTACTGTCATGTAAGAAAGACTCGGGATACATAGTATATGTAAATGAACGAAATACTCATAAAAGAACTAAAGAAAAAAAAAATTCAAATAGAACACGATGTGATGGAGACGGCTATTTTACTGAAATCAAGCTACAGAAGTCTAGTTCACTAAAAAATACAGAAATAAAACATCAAAAGAAATAAATACTTTTCCTATTCGTGGTCGCTCTTTCAATTTTGCAAGACTATTTCGGATATGTGAGACAGCGCCCCAACATTTTAATGTATTTGCTATATCATCAAGCCTCAGTATGTACTCCTCTTCAGTTAATGGAAAGGATCGCTAAGAAAATATGAGAAAAATTAATCATCTATATGAATAGAAAAGAGTAAAGCACCAGCAAACAAGCATGATATGCAACTAACAAAATTTCCATTCAAACTTCAAGGAACCATTCTATCGTATTAGATAATGCTCAGAAAATCCATCAGTTTGATTTGAAAATATTATTACAGCTACCTGCTCCATGTACTTCCACATGACATTCATCGCAAGTAGGTTTCTCCCCATGAATTCCTACAGCAAATCACCAATGAGCAAAGAAGAAAATTTGGAAAAAGCACCAGCAAAGAAAAACTAACAAGCAAACTACATTAAGGATGCAATCTTTACAATAAACCTAAATAAAACCTTGAGAAATGATGGCAAGGAAACATTAATCAAGTGAACCATAAATAGAAAGGTTTTAAAACAGACCCCCATTAAAAAAATGACATAAAATTGCACCAAAAAACCTATTCCATGTTAGAAAGGCCAATAGTAACGACAGAGAAGTACATTAGTGTAGAGAAAGTGAATTTATCTGAGGATGAATAATTTATTCTTTAGTTATATTTGTAATAACCCAGCAAAAAGATTTTAAAAAAAAATTGGAAATTAAAAAAGAGATCCAATCTACAAATGCCGGTTCACTTAATGCAAAGAAGGTGAAGACAAAAAGGGATAGATGAGCAAGTTGAGCAGCTTCAATTGTTAAAAATCATAAATGAGAGCGGGAGAGGAGACGGAGCTAAAGGTGAAATTGAGAGTGCGTTTGGGGCTGCTTTTTAGCCGCTCTTCATTCTAAAAAGCACCCTGGGTGTGTTTGGAACCCGGTTATTCAAAGCGTTTTGTAAAGGGCAGTTCACAAAACCGAAATTTTACGAATAAAGAGTCGAGCCTTTGTTCTGTGGAATGGACCGAGACGTGGTTGCGGGAAAAGATATCGCTACCCTTCATCTTTTCCTCAAATTCTTTGTTTTATCTATGATATTTATAGCCTAGCTATATGGCTTCTCCCCCGTCTTCGCTGCATGCTTTTTGGGTTTAAGGCATACCAGTATAGGGTTTTAGCTTCTCCCTCATGTTTGATGTATGCATGTATCTAGAATGTTTCTCTTTGGTTTAGGTTCACACGACAAAGTTTTTTTTTTTTTTAAATAATTATTCTCTTTTTTTTCTTCCGTCACCGGATTTCCAAATTTCAATTTACTTTGTATTGACGAGTTTGATTATTGCCTTAGGTCTGCATTCCAGCCTATTTCGGTTTTGCATTCAATGCGATACCCTCAAATTAGTGGATGGTTAATTCATTTTCAATTTTTGATGGTTTGTTATGCATCCCTGTTGTTCTTTGCGTACATCTAAAAACTCATGTGTTGGCTTTCCAAATAAATAAGAATTGTGTTCTCTCTTTGGTTTCAGATGTTCATTACATGCTATTTTGGATGGGCTTGCTCTGGTTGGGATTTTCTTGGCTCTGGTTGAGCTTGCTATTGTTGGGTTTCTATTGACTATGATTGGGCTTGATGTGATTGGAGTTTGGGTGGTTGTGTTTAGGGTTGCTCATGTTGGGTGTTTGTTGATTGTGGATTTTGATGGTTGTGGTTGGAGTTTTGTTGGTTGTTGTTAGGGCTGTTTTGCTTGGGGTACAGTTGGTTGTGGTCGTGGTTGTGATTGTGGTTGTGGTTGTGTTTGCTCTAATTTATGGTTTTTGTTGATTGTGGGTATTATTGTTAGTTATGGTTGGGGTTCGGTTGATTCTAGTTGGGGTTGATTTTGTTTGTGTTCGATTAGTTGTTGTTGGGTTTAATTTGGTAGTGGTTGTGTTATAACTCTAGGCTGACTAACTATAACTATGAGATTTTTATGGTGTGCAATTCATTTTATGTGATGGAATACATGATTTAGTATTTTTTTGGATTACATTGTTGGGTTTGCACTAGATTTGGGTGGTGATGCTGTCTATAAGATTTTGTAGTGTGCAATCTTATGTCTTAAAAGGTGCCTTTAACTTTTAAAAGTTGAAATAGTGATCTTTTTTATGTGACATGAGAAGCTAGAGGTTATATAAATGCAAAAGATAAGAATTTATGGTATGCAAATAAATGCTCTATCTCCTATAAAATTGTATGAGCATAGCTTATTTATCAATATATATTTTGATGTTTTGCATAAATACAAGTCAACTCTTATGCATTCATATAATTACTTCACATCTTCATTACTACATGATTTTTGGCCGTCTCTGCAATAATAATTATCTGTTGTTGTATTTGCTATGGTAATGGCATCGTGCATGTTATATGTTATGCAGGCTTCGACGGCGTAAGGTTTGGTAATGTTATGTAGAGCAATGATGGAAAAAAAAGAGCTCAAACAACCAATTGTGATCCATATAATTGTTATCATTTGTTTGCAATCATAGTTAACCACATATAATATCTAGTCTGAAAGTTGCATAACAAATTAACCATAGATATTACCTAGTCTTAAAGTATGGATGACAGAATTAACCACATATACTACATGGTATCACAGTCAATCACAGATACTACATGGTTTTAAAGCACACATGATAGTCAACCACACATACTATATAGTCTTAAAGCTTGTATGAAACAGTCAACCAATGATACTGCCTGGTCTTAAAGCCTACATAACACAGTCAACCAAAGATAATACAGGGTCTTAAAACTTGCATAACACAGTCAATCACTAGACTACCTGGTTTTAAAGTACACACACAATCAAACACAGATACTACATTATCTTAAAGCCTGCAAAACAGTTAACTTGATTCTCGAAAGCACTTGGTGATCTTGGATGGAGCAATATTTTATAAATTGATCTCATTGAGCTTTACTTCGATCTTTTTTTTAACTTCTGTTTCAATTTTTTATTTAATTTTTTAGTCATAAGCTAAGTTATATAATTTCTTCTAATTAATTTTTATCTCGGTGATACATCAGATAGTAAAACAAAAAGAATGGGTTATATCGGTCAGTTGAGAGAAGAAGATAAAGATTATATTTTGTGATTTATGCTTAAAATAAATCAAGACTGACAACATATCAACCATACATTTCAACAAAGAATGTTGGCAATGTATAACAAAAATTAACATGAGAAAACAAGAAGACTGCATAATAAAACTCAGTCAAAGAATAAATGAGATCAATTCAAAAAAGACTAGAAAATTTGGAAAGAGTTATGGAGAAGAGAGTGAAGAGGAAAAATATTAGTAAGCAGAAAATGTTATATGAATTATTTACTCATATTAATTGAACTATGACTACATCAACTGTATGTCCTGTCCCATGCAAAAGAAATTTAGGAGAGTTGGCATAGACCCTGAGCTGGAGGAGGAATTTTAATCTATGTTTCTCAGTGTTGCAGCTACGGGCTTTATTGTCTGGGCAACAACATAGGACTTCCCCCAAAATTTGAATGAGTTTGAATATGTTTATTCAAATGAAGTCTAAGAAGAAGTACCATAGATAAGAGAAAAAGAAGAATCAAGTTATTTCAGGTGCTATGCACCCTATACACAGAAGTGTAAAAAGAGAATGAAGATCTACCCCCAACTTTTATATAAACAGATCTTACAGCTCGTTACGACCTACTAGTATGACATTCAGTGCTCGCACGATTATTCAAGGGTACATAACTCGAAACTGTGAAACTGTTGGACTCCACGCTCCAGATGTTTGATTATATGTCGCTATATTAATTCGCTATAAAAATTTTAAAGGTCAGAACAAAACGGAAGGCTTTCATCATGATGGTCCGGAATGAAAGATTCCTTGCCTCTTGTATTTTTTAAACAATTAGTGGAGTTAATTTGTGTTCTTAATTTCTGATTTAGAATTGTGTAATAATTTAATATTTTATGTCAAACAGGATTTTGTGACATGTTCATGTGATATTTGATCATGCACGTTTTGCACTAATTATAGTATTTTATTTGTATAGTTGTTTATTTATAGTCTACTTATTATATTTTATATATTCTAACATGCATAAAATAAATAGATGAAACCATGAATTAAAGAGGAAATTATAAAAGCAGTGGAATGAACAACAATTCTGAGTACTACAGTATGTTTTATTAATGAGTAAAATCAGAAAAAATTCATAAAAGTCAGTGTATTTGTCATCCTCATCAGTAGATGACAAATGAAATAGTGAGTTATTCCAAGGTCATACAGGTATAATTCATAGTATGTTTCAGAAATCGGGAAATTTTTTAGTGATTTGTTGGATGAATTGCAAAATAATTATGATTTACAAGGATCATCCAAATTTGCACCAAGAGAAGTATTATCACTTTATATATCATGTTACATAATACGTCTATTCGTGCTGCTTTCAAGCGATTCTAAAACTCAATAGAGACGTTCAACATATATTTTGATATTGAGCTTAACCATTAGGTTAGAATGCCAAGAAACATTGCCAAAGTCAAAAATCCTGCTTTTGAGCATACATGAAAAGAGATCATGCATGTCATTTTTTGAATTATTGATTTATCTATTAAATTGCATGCATGATATAAAAACTAATTATTTTCATAAATATTTTAAATATGATTGTATAGGATCAATTGATGGGGCAAACATGTCGATGCACTTATTATTGAATAATGATAAGATTATATGGGTCAACAACATAGAATATCTTAGTAGTTTATGATTTTAATAAGTGTTTTACGTTCTTAATGGCTGGATGACAAGGGAGTGCTCAAGATAATCACATTTTGAAATTTGCTACTCAACAATGTGGATATAAATTTCTAATGCCTACAGTCGGTTAGTATATTCATAATCGAATATGAAGTGTTACATTTGAATAGATGTACTAATAATTTTATTTTTTAAGACGTATTAGAAAGATTTCTAATAATCAATTTGGATTTATGCAGGGTAGGTCTACCATGGAAGCTATACATTTATTGAGAGGTTTGATGGAGAAGTTCAAAGATAATAAGCAGGATCTACATTTGATTTTTATTGATTTAGAATAAGCTTACGATAAGGTTCCAAGCGATATCCTTTGGAGAGTTCTTGAGAAGAAGGGTGTTGATATGACTTATATTCAAGTCATAAAAGATATGTATACTAGAGTTGTTACTTGTGTTCAAACTGAAGAAGAATTCACCAAATATTTTCCTATTTATATTGGATTACATCAGGGATCAGTTTTAAGCCCATATCTTTTTGCATTAATTATGGATGGTCTTACTATACATTTACATGTAACTTGGTGTATGTTTTTTGTTGATGATATCCTTCTCGTGGATAAGACGAGAGAAAGAGCCCAGGAAAAACTTGAATTATGGAGGTTTACATTGGAGTCTAAAGGCCTTCATTTGAGTAGAACTAAAACTGAATATATGGAATGTAATTTTAGTAGTAATAGCTCCGGTGAGAGAAGTGTAACTTTGGGTGATCAATTTATTAAAAGGTGTGAACGATTTAGATATCTCAGGCCTGTTATTTAAAGCGATGGTGACATAGATGGGGTGTTAATAGTAGAATTCAAGTTTGTTGGTTGAAGTGGAGGAAAGCTTCGTGCCTTTAGTGTGATAGAAAAGTTCCGCTTAGACTGAAAGGAAAATTTTATAAGATGGTGGTGAGACCTGCAATGCTCTATGGCGATGAATGTTGGCCTTTAAAAGAGAAGCATAATACTAAGTTAAGTGTTGCCGAGTTGAGAATGGGCTTTACACTTAGAGACAAAATGAGAAATGAATATATCCGTGATAGGGTTGGTGTAGCTCCAGTGACGAACAAAATTAGAGAGAGTCGATTTGGATGGTTTGGTCACATATTAAACGTCGACCATCTCATGTTCCGATTTGGAGAGTAGGTGTTTTAGATTCGACTTATGTTAAGAAAGGCAAAGGTAGACCTAGGAAGACTTGGGCTTATTTTAGAAAAAATGAACTTAATTTATTAGAACTAAATGGATACATGTTTAGGGTTTAGGATTGTTTAGGAGAAAATAATTCATGTACCCGACCCCACATAGTGGGATTAAGGTTTTATTGTTGTTGTTGTTGTTGCACTAATAATGTTATTATTCAAAGAAATATTATATGTTGATTCATGATATTTCACGCAACTAGGATTCTTAAAACCTTTCCCTGATACAAGGTATCAGCTTCTTGATTTTGAGTATATGAGTCAAGTGATCAGAGAGAAGAATAAATTGTTCAACAAATTGACTGCTACTCCACTGGAAGCTTTCTGATAGCAGCTGCGAAGCAGCTTCCTTAATAACTGCTTCTTCAAAAAGCAGCACCCGCCCAAAACGCACTGTGAGTAATAATGGGCAAGTAGAGAAGAAAGAAACATCGATTGCATGCTAGGGCAAAGGCAAACACACTGTATGCAACACGGTATAAGCTCGAGAAGAAATGTCACAATGAAATCGAGTGGGAGCAAGGGAAGATTCTTGCGATCAAGCACAGAATTAAGCAAAGTAGAACGAACAACATGCACTCGTGGCCAAGAGTCGTTATGTGTGCAGAATCTAGCGAGAGCTTTTTGATCATTTAAAAAATGTTGAGCAGAGGCTTGTGCGGGTTCCCTCCACATGTACATTTTTCATGTTCCTAAAATGACTAGCAGCATGCAGATAAAGTTGGAAAGGGCTTTAAATATATATTTGTCGGCTGCTCAAGTTAATGGGATTCATTGGAGAAATTGGCAGAAGTTATGTAAACCCATGAAAGTTTTTGGTTTGGATTTTAGAACCTTTCAAATGTCAATGGAGATTAACTTCTGCATATTATGGATTAAATTCAAAGAAAACAAAAGACTTCAGGCCAAATTTATGCATAAGAGATATTGTAGACTCTCACATCCATTTACGTGCTCTCAAAATCTGGGGGACTCTCTCTTGTGGAAGGAGCTTCAGAAAATCAGATGGAAAGCTGAGGACTTCGTTGAGTGGGAGCTGGAGAGGGTAATATCAGCGTTTGGCTATATAATTGGACCTTTAGGGGACCACTGAAAAGGTTTCTCTCAAAGCAATGGTCATGATAGCAAAAAGGTATCTGAATTTTGGACACAAGACCACTGGGACAGGGATAAACTGAAAGTTATACTTACCCAGAACTTGGTGCAAATCATTGAAGATATTCCTTTTGATAGGTCTCAGCAGGTTTTGATCAGAATAAAAGGGAAAGCAAACTACTCTCTATCAAATATCATTTGCCAAGAAGCTGTTTGACAGCCAAAGTTCCAACAGTGGGGACAGAATATGGAATAGCAAACTTAAACCATCTCAAGCCTTTTCACGTGGAGATTGATGTCTAAACCACTTACCGTAAATGATATTCTCAACCTTAAAGGCCTCAGATTTCCTTCTATTTGCGCACTTCGTATGCAAGAGAAGGAAACTTTATCACACTTTTTTTTTCATGCAGGTATGCAGTATCCATTTGGAGAAATATGGCTCAGTTATTTGTGTTTTATGTACCAAGGAACGAGTATGTCTAATTGGAACAATGTCTGGATTGTTGGCAGAACAGAACTAACAGCAGTTAAATTCAAAATATGACCCCCCTACATAAATTGATGGTTTATTTGGATGGAAAGGAACATTAGAAAACATCAAGGGCAAAGCTTTTCAGCTAACAAAATCCTAATCCATATTAAATCTTTCATAGATAAGATAATTAAATAAAGTAAATCTCCAAAAATTATGAGGGGCAGTGCTAGGAAGCTGTCTGGTTTTATAGCTAGATGAGTGCACATTCCAAACCCATGCAAGTAAGTCTGGTGGTGCAGACCTCGGTGGCATTATCTTAAGGTTAATGTAGATGTAAGTTACAAAAAATGATGTTGGTGCTAGTGGTATTCTCAGGGATCGGAATGGCAAAGGTTTGCTGAATTTCTATGCTCCTTGTTGTCCTATATCTGATCAGGTTGTTGAACTCTCTGTTGTACTATACTGTCTTATTGCGGCTAACAATCTGAAGATAAAACACCGGAGCAAAGAAATGGATTCACTATCTACCTTCCGAATTTGCATGGGGGTCAATGAATGTCCTTGATCATGTAACATTATCTGGAGAAAAATTAGGAACTCGCTTAATAGTTTCATTCTACAGTGGTATCATATTTGCAGAGAAGCTAATAAACCTGCTGACTATCATGCTAAAAATGGAAACTAACGAGGAGCTGGTTTATGTGGGTCCTTTCAACCAATAGCTCAAGTTACTGGTACATGGTGATAATTTAGAGATTCCTTATGTGAAATCTTTCTCTCGACTCATCATTTGTAATTCTACTGGTTTGCTTTCTAAAAAGAATTTCTTCTGCTTATATCAACACACACACACATACACACACACAGAGTTGAGATTTAAATAACTATTTGTTTCAACTTCTAAAGATATGGTTAAGGGCCTAATAAATAAAGCTAACTTAATATTCTGTTTCAAGGTATTATCATACATTTAAAATTTAAGTTACAATGGGACAAAGATACGTTAAAAATCAAAGTTTATTGTTTTGAGAGACGATTGTTTCAATATTTATAATTAAGTTATTAATACTAATTATGACAACCAGTATTTTTTAATTATATTGACTTTGTAATATAGAATAACTTGATTTTTGCTTAGAGGAAAACAATAAAAGGAATATTATAAATAATCATATATTTGTAGAAATGAATTAAAATAGATTTAAATATTAAAGAGGGATGTATTATAATATTTCAAATTGATTTAATCTATGCATCGTAATGTTGACAAGCACAAGGAGGACAACGTCTAGGGCATCTTTGCTCTTTCTAGGGCTGTCAAAAAAGCTCGTTGTTCGCGAACAGTTCGTGCTCGGCTCATTAAGTAGCTCGTGTTCGGCTCCTTCCGCC
>NW_018224942.1:7897-8261 GCF_001263595.1 Phalaenopsis equestris | reverse complement strand
TATATATATATATATATATATATATATATTAAGTAAGATGGACGACAACATATGTCTGTCCATCTGATATGTGCTAAGTCGACCTAGATGGATTCAAACCTGGGACATGGGACTCATGTCGAAGCTGTCATCCAACAGGTCATCGATTGCGCACACACAGATATATGTATGTATATATATATATATATATATATATATCGTGAGGATACAGATGATTGTCCTTTTATTAACAAGTGAATTAGGAAAGATGGAAAAACAGCAATCTTTTTCTCTGAATCTGAAATTTCTACCATGACGGAAAAATTCAAGTTTGCTCTTACTGGAAAATTTCAGTGGGGACACCCTCCTATGGATGTTATCAGAA
>NW_018224942.1:0-7887 GCF_001263595.1 Phalaenopsis equestris | reverse complement strand
GTGTTGATGATCTTAAACTAGTAGGCAAGTAGAAAGTGGGATTCATGGATAAGAGACATGTGTTAATCTAACTAACAGTGGCTGAAGACTACATCAGAATTTTTTCCAATAAATATCTTAATATCGAAGGCAAATCAATGAAGTTACTCAAGTGGTCTCCCAATTTCGACCCAAATCATGGAACTCCCACTGTACCAATATAGTTTATTTATCTGGTCTCAAGCTGCATTTTTTTCACCATCCGGTTCTCTACTCTATTGGGGCAATCCTTGGGGATCCTTTGAAATTAAATCTGACTACTTTCAATCTAACCAGACACTCGGTGGCCAGAATACTTGTAGAAATGGATATTACTTTACCTGATATTACCTGATACTTTACCTGATATTACTGAAGTCTGGTTGGGCACAACCCATAATGGTTATTGGCAACAAATCGTCATAGAACACAAACCACCATATTGTACCCACTCTAAGATGTTTGGTCATATCCTTGCTAAATACCACAATTTTCATACTAATTTGAAATTTAAGGTTCAAGTGAATAAGGATGGGTCTAACCCCACTGCTGTGGACATTTTAGTTCCACCTGAGGATAATACTACCAGACAGGAAGTGTCAGTTGCACCTGAGGACCCCCCTCATGACACTGCTATTACTGTTACTGCGAGTGATGCGATGTTGAAACCTACAAACTCCATACAAAATAATACTGATGGACTATTACCTATAAATGATAGTGTGCAGACTCATAATCAGGAGAGCCTCGCAGCTCCACTTCTTCAAGAAGTATCCGGCGTAGAAGCAACTCATACTTCACGTATTGTAGAACCTATTGTGGGTATTACTGTCATCTACTGATCAGATGATCAATCATCGGGTGAGGAATGACAGGTCTACACATCTAGGAGGAAGAAAAAGAAACTAGAGCTCAAGAGTCTTATGGATGATACTTTGGCTACTACGGAAAAACTGGAGATCTACTAGAGCACCTTACCAATATGCTAGCTGGATCCCTACCGAGAACTAGAGCCAGAGGCAATACTAGATTGGGATGTCCCACACTTTTTCAGCGCTCGAGTGATTTTTGGGTTTTTTTTTATTTCTAAATGTACCCATCTTTTATATTTTTTGTGTGTGTTGTACCGTGTGGTTTGTATATATATATAGTTGAAATCAAATCATTATTTGTTATAACTTGAAGCTTTGTGTAAGGGCCTAATTAATAAAGCTACCTTAATAATTTACTCTTAAGAGAACAGGCAATTACATACACAGCACCTGAAACATTGCTATTTACAAATCTAAAGCCCTCTTTCATCAATTTTTCAAATTCTTACTCAAATATCAAAATTGATCATAAAACCACAACCAAATTTTTCATTTTTTTATCAAATTCTCAATGACTTGATCGTGACACGCGTAAATACATCAGTTTGATAGTTTAAATATATTACTTGGGTACTGGAATTTGTATATAGCAATGTTTTGAGTGCTATGTATGTAATTATCCCTTAAAAGAATTATTATACAATAAAAGTTTACGTTATAAGAGAGCAAAAATATGTTAATAATCAAACTCTGTATTTTGAGAACAGATAATTTCATTAATTAAAATTAAGATATTAATACAAATTATAATAATCAAAATATTTGAATTATTGTAAGTTAATTTTGTGGTAGAGAATAACTTGATTTTTGCTTAGAAGAAAACAAGAATTGGAAAATTATAAATAATCAATTGTTTGTAGAAGTGAATTAAAATATAATTAAATATTAAAGAGAGAAGTATAATAGTATTTCAAATTGATATGTATGCATCCTAATGTTGATTAAGATGTTTCATTATTACGAACTGATTGTGGTAATTTTGATTTTGAGGATAGAGAAATCAGAAGTAAGAACATGAGGTGAGTAATTATATTTTTTAATTACATTATTCTTTCGTCCTTTTAATTTTATTTCTGATTTCCACTAGTTCCATTTATGCTCTATATACTCTTGTTCTTTACTGCAAATAATCTTTGATATTGTTAAGAATGAATCATGCATGTCAACAGTATTTGCATGAGTAGTTGCATGATAGTTTGTCTCAAGAAGACATTAGATGATTACAATATGATTTTTAAATTCGTATAGAAGAATATTTAGTCATTAGTAAAAAAACATAAAATAACTCATAAGAATATATATTATGAAATATATACAAAAATAGTAATATATATGAATATTTGCATGTGTGATAAAAATTCACTCTTATAGTACTAGTTGGTAATGTCAATACACCCGAACCCAAATATATTTTTCATACTGTCTCAGACAATAGTGGAATTAAAATAAAACTCTGTTTTCCCAGCCAAAGATGAGTGTCTATCCACTTCAAACAATAATAAACTAGTTCTACACCCTGCCATACTAATAGGGTGGGTATCAACTTAGAGCACGCGAAATTATATTTAGACAATGTTCATGTGATAAATGTATTTATATAAAAAAAGATAAGAAACATGAATATGAAATGTTATGTTTCTTGAAAATATAAATGAAAAAAAAATGTGTTTACAACATCATACTGTGTTGTCATTTATAAATTTAGTACATGATATGATTCATTACATAACTTAAATTACTAGCCAGCATAAATGATGCTCTTATTTCTTAAGTATTATGATTTAGAATTATACTTATTCTAATGGGTTCATTTTAAAAACTTAGTATATTGCATTTTTTTGAATAATTTAGATAAAAATGAGTACAACAACAACAATAACAAAGCCTTAATCCAATTACGTAGGGTCGGCTGCATGAATCATTTTTCTCCATTGTGTCTTATTTTGTCATATTTTCATTTAGTTCTAGTAAATTAAGATCATTTTTTTTATAATAAGCCCAAGTTGAATCTAAAACATCTAATCTCCTAATCGGATCATCAGATGGTCGACGTTTAATGTGACCAAAGCATCTAAGACGACTTTCTCTAAAAATGATTGAAAGAAGAAAAATGTATATCGTGGACGAAACAACCATAGAGCAAGACCTGTTATATTACCATTGACTTTGATTTTGAATATTTATAGCTCTTTCATTGCGGCTAGATTTAATGATAGCAAATAAGTTTATTTTTACAATCCAACTGGGTATTTCGCCTTCAAAATTTCAAGCTCCTAGGTCAATTTGTGAAAATCTTTTCAAATTTAAGGAGACAATTGTATGATTATTTTATAGCCAAATGTGGTCTTACCAAACTTAGAACTAAGTGCCAAAAAAAGCATTAGGACAGACCCTTTAATCACTCAACTCAATTATCTAACTAAGGTTGAATACGAGCCGTCGAGTGAACACCTGTCAATCTACAACACTCAACTCGCATGTTAAACTCAATTTGTTAAACTCGACAACCCAACCAACTCCATGGTCTTTGAGATCAATTTAATAAAAAGGAACACAATCCACTCCTAAGGAATGTTAGAAGCAAGTTGTCAAAGATGTGACCCTACGAATGCATGAGAAATAGATGATGAAATATGAAACTGTCAGATAATAACACGATAGAGATAATATTAACTGTGTCAATGCTGGAAGAAGAAAAAAAGAGATAAGTCAGAGAACTTAAGAGATCTATATGTACTAATCACATGCTTATATTATAAAAAAGAAACCGCTATAACTAGAGAGGGATCTTTGTAATAAGAGATAGTCAATTCATTCTTGAGCACTATGTCTCTACTTTATTCCTTGTTGCATACACTTTTCTCCCTCTCTTCAGCTCACTCCTTATGTAACTCACTACTTCTTTATTCCTTTTTTGAGGTGTGAGTCCATGGACAAATCATGATTCAACATTATTTTAAAATATTGTGAGCATAGATCAGGTCACAACCAAGAAGAGGAGTTACACAGCAAGCAAAACCTAGCAACGGAGAGGTTACCAGCAATAAGAACTATAACAGAGTTTGACACAACAAATCAGCAAATCAACCTTCATGGGCACTATGTAACCAATATACAGGATGGCAGTCATCTCTCATCTCATTTTGGAATAAGGGAGACCGAGATGAAGTAAATATTATGAGGGAATAACAAGAAAAAATAAGGGTTTGAGAATGGCTAACGAAGTTCAAACATAACTATAAACACCCCTTTTATAAATATGAAAGTAATTATTACGAGGGAACAACAAGAAAAAAAAAGGCAACAAATTTAAAAAATGGCATCACAACTATCAGAGTAATTAAAGTCATCAAATTTTCATCTAACTGAGACGTCAAAACAAATTTTGTTAGTTATAAAAAAAAATTATTTTATTATTACAACTAGACATATGCAACTATTCCCTCAAAACATAAAGAAATTATATTAAACACACAAACACACCTTATTACAACAACAAAAAGAAAAATTCAAAACACAAGCCCAAGGCAATCTTCGCAAAAACCTGGCTAGACAGTAGAAGCCACTTTAGCATAAACTATCAGCACGAACTATCCACCGTACTTGAACTGAAGAAGACAAATGGATTTGCACTGTGCACTTATAGCTCAGATCGACGAACTTATGTTTCAGTTCACCTGAAGATTTCTTTAAGCCGGCAACTTCACACCTTAGTTCAGCCAACTGTTGTTTAAGTTTGATTGTTTCAACGACGACAAGAAGATGAAGAACAATCTCTATAAAAGGACCACCAAACTTCCCAACTGAATATTTTTTTTCCTCCAGGTGAACTAATGCCACATTTAGGTTCAACTCGCCCACATTTCCAACACGAATATTTTGGAGTGCCCATGGGGCTGCGGCGAACCTGAAACCAGAGACTATATTATTACTAATTGTGTTTTTTTTTTTTTCGTGCAGGATTAAGGAGATGATGGCGAACTGCGACATTAATGTCCCAACATTTAGAAATTTCAGCGAAGTCATAAACAAGTTGAGCACAACACCAATGAGCGGAATTCCACAGGCCAAATGCCATTGCTACATTATCCATCACTCTTGGAGGGCTTGCAACGCTAAGATTCACTATCGTGCACATGGTACACTGACTATTATTGCAACAACCATTCTCAAGGCACTTAAAATGACACGACTTTTTCCATTTCGAGAGCAATGGGATGCTAGCCGACCCACCGGATCGGTTTCCTCTACCCTTTTCTGGCATTCTCCCCCTCTCAGATGGCTCAGAGCGAACATTGATGGTGCACTCCTTTCCAAAGAGGCCGACACAAGATTTATTGTTCGGGACTAGAGAGGAGTTCGACTCATTGCTACTAGACACATTTTTGAGCATTGGGATAGTCGCCCAAGTTGAACTTCAGGCCGTCATATCCTTTCAAAACATTTGCCAACCATGGATGGTCGAATGCAAGAGCATCATCATTAAAGGAGATAACACTAATATCATACATTTTTTGAGGACTACTATGAAACGGAATATTTCGTGCAAACGACCACAGGAGACACCGGATTTTACTTTTCTTTTGTCTTTTAAACAAGTTCTTTTTTTCCATACATCTAAATATTGTAATAGGGCCGCTCATTTTTGTGTCAAGCGCGCCTTAGTGAGTCATTTGTTTTGATGCATGTAGATGACGATAAGGATCTCCCTACCATACTTGTAGAAGACAGTTCTTTTTTTTTTTTACACTAGATGCATACATGCATAACTTTTGTACTTTTTTGATATATTAAGGCAAATGCAAATTTTCACAAAATATTATTCATTTGAATCAGTTAAGCGAGCGAGACACAAGCGGATATAGACGTAAAAAATGCTAGCAAATGGAGTTGCGAATCAACTGGCATTATATCACCCCATTTATAAGGAACAAAGAACTCAAACTTCAAATTGTTCACACGTCAGCAATGCAATTAAATAATATTTGCATATTTATAAATTGCCTTCAAATTTGTTATTATTTCAATTCTCTTATTCTTTCTGCAACTCCGTCTTCCAAGAGATAAGAGATGAACTAAAAATGTATAGTCAAATGCAATATTACCAAACCCAGGACCAAGACCCGGACGATGTACTAAGTTAGACCCCATATCCCTAAGCTCAACAATCCAACTAAGGCCAAGTACGAGCCAACAAGTCAGCATCACCCATCCATCTATCACACTCAACTAACCCATTCGAAGAGCCAAACCAAGTAGCTCCATCGTCAGTGGGATCAGTTTAATCCAATAGGACACAATTCAATCTCAAGAACAAAATTGTTTAAGCAACAAACTAACTTAGAAGCCTAGCCGACTGACAAAGATATGACCCTACTAACGCATGAGGTAAGGATGACGAAGCGACGCTATCCGAGAATAATGCGTCAAAGATAATATTAACTATGTCAAGATCAGAAGAAAAAAAAAGAAGATAAGTCGGAGATTCCCAAAAATATGTATAACATATATAAAAAATCCTCTATAAATAGGAAATCTATATAGCAAAGGACGATTAAAAAATTATGGACACTATATCTCTACATTTTTCCCTAACGAATACACTAATACCCCTCTCTTTGACTCGCTCTTTCTCTCCTTCATAGTTCTTTCCTTATGGTGTGAGTAAATGGACAGATCAGGATTCAACAATTACATAACTGTAAAGTCATAAGAAGTTGTAGAAAGACCTATCTTACATCCTATTCCAACTAACCATCTAGTGAGAATAACAAAAACATAACATTGCAAATGGTGGTTTTACAAGTTCCATGTAATAATGAGCAGCCTTAATGTCAATATGTGCTTTATCAATGATTCAATCATATGACTATTTTACCAAAAAGAAAATCATGGCACTATCAATGACTGAATCATGCAGCTATTTGAACAAAAAGTAGAAGCAACTACACTGTTTTTCCTTTTATTTAATTATATATTTTTTAAAGATGGCTACATTTTTTTTTTTTGGACAGATGTATAACTAAGTTGGAATTTATTTTCACATTATCAAAACTAGTTGTTTGATTATAAATTGAAATAAGAATAAATTTGATCATTAGTAGGACAGTACAGATACAAGGAAATAAACTGCAGGACTAAAAATTACCTTCTTTATAAGTTGAACATCATAAGATCTTCCATATTTATTCCTTATAAGTCTTGCAAGATCTACTCCACTAAATGTGGCTTCATCTTTTCCAACAATCCTTTCCAAGTCCTCACGTGATAAACCACCTGATATATCCTGACTATTATTCAGGGCATTTTCCTCATTGTCTGTGCTTTCATCATCTGAGCTGTTGCCTTCTGCATTATCAGGAGCTACACGAACAGAAACCAGCTGTTCTAGTGGATTTCTTCCATGCAACTTGATGGACAGTTGGGTTTGAGCAGACAATGCTCCCCTAGATCGAAATGCTAAACCTGAATATCCCAAACCCAGCCCCTTAGTCAGTCTGGTTTTTGAGAAATTGTCTTGACCACGAAGTAATAAATTTTGAGGATTGTGTAATAGAACACTCATCATGCCCTGAAATCAAATTCCTTTATCACTCTCCTATAGAAAAAAAAGAATTCAATCTGCAAATATGCTTAAAGATTGTTCAACAAAATTCAAGAGTAGAAGATCAAAAAGCTTAGGAATATCATGGAATGCTGACATTGTATTCACTAATGTGACAATAAATTGAGTAATGCTATACACTGCAAGAAAATATAATGAGCTTTTCTTGATTCCCATTTTACATGTTCAAAACTTATAAGGCTAAATAAAAAAGATTGGAACCTTATAATCAATTTTGAGAGAAAGAAAAAGAAGATCTTATCTTATGTCTGGATTTAGTTTGGAAGTGCAGCACTACTCTAATAAGATATGATACTAAGCAAAAAAAAAATCATGAAAGATAATCCATAAAAATAACTACAAGAATAAATGTTTCAAAGATATTATTCATAA
>NW_018224941.1:0-339 GCF_001263595.1 Phalaenopsis equestris | reverse complement strand
TCAAGTTATATCTAAACTAACACCTCCTACTAAAGAAAGAGATTTTAGGAGTTTTCTTGAACATGTTGGTTTTTACAGGTGTTTTATTAAAGATTTCTAAAAATTACCAAACCTCTATGCCAACTCTTAGAAAGGAACAAGATATTTGAATTTACTGAAAGCTGTTTAAATGCCTTTGAGTTATTAAAGGAAAAATTAATCACAGCCCCTATTATAGTTTCACCTAATTGGGAGAAACCATTTGAACTAATGTGTGATGCTGGTGATTATACTATTGGATCTATTCTTAGACAAAGGTATGAAGAAATTTTTAAAGTTATATACTACGCTAGTAAAACT
>NW_018224940.1:0-340 GCF_001263595.1 Phalaenopsis equestris | reverse complement strand
AGTTCAGAATTCTAAAGCAAAAAAAACAAACCAAACAAAACAAACCAAACAAAATTAAATCCACACAGTTACACTAAATATATACATAAATATTCTTAAAAACTTTAGAATATAATGTTTTCAATTATTCTGCCTCTTCTTCAGTGCTTTCTCCTCCTCTGATATCTCCCATAGATTGGTAATGAACATATTAATTGTAGAAGGATCAGTACGGGAATTTATCTATCAAATTTTCTTGATCCACCCTTTTTCTTTAAACATCTGAACTAATTTTTCTTCAAAAGTTCTATTGTCATCAAAATTTTCTTCATTCTCCAATCTAGGTGATCAAAAAGGTATT
>NW_018224939.1:0-360 GCF_001263595.1 Phalaenopsis equestris | reverse complement strand
GTCTATCGGACCTATTATCTACGTGCCCCAACACTAGAAATGGCCACGAGACAATAGGTGGGTGTCTGACACTCGGAGGCTCGGACCACCCAATGCACTTGGCATTGGTGACATCTTCTGGTTGTATCCATGCAATCGGACATCATTGTTGGCTAATAATATCCGAGTCTTTTAATCTTCATCTTCATTTTCGGCCCTGACTGGTGAGCACCACACAATTCGACATGTACTTCTTTGACAATATTCTGTGCTTCGGCTCTGCTCAAACACTGTAGCCACATTTGGTCGAATAATCTTCTATAGAGAACGTTTCCTACCAGGGCGCAAGACATGGCCCTTCTTGCGATGTGGTGCGCCTCA
>NW_018224938.1:4837-10966 GCF_001263595.1 Phalaenopsis equestris | reverse complement strand
TCGAGGCTCTGCCTTCAGGAGAGTTCAGTCCAACGAGAAGCAGTTCGGACAAGAAGCAGTCCGCAAAAGCAGTTCAACAGCGGAGCGGTTCCACAGGCACGACAGTTTGCGCAGAACAGGTGGAGCGGCGGCGGTTCCTGCAGTTCTTCGAGTAGCGACAACTCGCAAGGGCGTGCTTCTGGTTCGCAGGGGGTGTCACGACGATTCGCGATTTCTCGCGGGAAGACGTTCGACAATGTGGAGTTCATGGCCATGAAAGGAGGTTGTCGCGTGGTTAGTCAGTTTCGCAGAGGAGAGGAGTTCACGTGTTGTTGTTACCGTGAACAAGAGCGTTTGCAAACAGAGGAGCTCGGCCAGTGGAATTCGCAGGTTTGTCGCACGAGGAGTTGCGGCAGGTGCAGCTGTAGCGAGGGGCGCAGGTTTGTCGCACGAGGAGTTGCGGCAGACACAGTTGCAGCGGACTTCGCAGGTTCGTCGCACGAGGAGTTGCGGCAGGTGTTCGTAAGTTTGTCGCAGGAGTTGCAGCAAATACAGTTGCTACAAGCGGTGGTTCATGTACGCAACAAGCACGTTGACACTCTATTCCACTTTATTCGCGAGTGTGTCGAGAATTGACAGATCATCATGAAGTTCGTAAGCACTAGAGAGCAGTGTACGGATATTCTCACCAAGGCTCTAGCAAGAGTCAAATTCACGAAAATGCGAGAGCTGCTTGGCGTAAACAATTTCGAATTAAATCAAGCTTACGGGGGAGATTGTGAGACTAATCTTGAATTGGTCAATTGAACTGGTTACACAATTAGTGGCTTCATAATAGACATGAGTTGATTACTCAATTAGTGGAATAAATATAGGTTTATAATAGGCGCAAATTGATGACACTTAATGCCTGCGATTAGTGTGTACATTTTTCCTTTTATTACTTTATGTATTGGTTAGTATAAATTAGTTGTTATGTTACAATATAAGACTCTCTTAAGACCTGTTTTCTTCCTTCTTCAAATAATAGAAAGAAATTTCCTGAAAGTCTATTCTCATTGTTTCTTTTCAATTTGTCATTCAGTGATCCATTAACTTGGAACCAACATGTTCCAGAAGCGAGGAAGGGCAATATCACATGACTAAGCCGTTTTGAGAAGTTGATCAATACTTCATCAACATCAGTCAGATCAAAATCTGAATTGACGAGAATAAGAATAGTTTAAAGAAGACAATATGATCGTCAATGGAGAGGGTTAAAAATTCTATAGAATAAGAGCTTACTTCCATCCTAAAGCTTCTGTCATAGCTTCCTGTAATCATTATGGAGCGGTTTCAGGTACTGATACACATCCGTCACCGACCCCGTAAACCGCAAGTAGAAAGCAGCCAGAAGGCGAACATACCTGAATTTCAATAGCCAAATCTGATCGTATTCAACAAAAAAGGAATAAGGTAGAACAGGAAAGAACGACAGTTCAAAGGTTGTAAACAGCTTTGAGCAATCCTGAACATTTTCATCGATAATGAACAAATTCAACTCAGATGGTGCCATACTATTAGTAAATTTGGGCAAAGATATCATGCCATAGAAGCACATTTTTCAGCATTCTCGGATTTTTGGTTTACTAGAGAGAAATAGGAGATTTACCTTCGGTGCTTGCAGGTAGGAGCGGAGGGGAGCGTAGTGGAGCGGAGGAGAAGAAAGATGGGAGTTTCGCAGGTCTGTAGAAGCCGCGATCGAATCGTCGCCTTTCTTCCCAACTAGATCGAGCGGGGTTCCGGAGATATCTTCATTGGTTGACACAAATATTAACATGGCCGCCTTTGGAAGAATTTCAATTTTTTTTAGGATTTATTTATAGATATATTTATATCATATTTCTTTTAAAGTTGATGGTGAATTCAAATTTTATTGTAATCAAATATGAATAAAAATATCCTCAAGCGTAATTTTACAATACTCCATAATTTACACTCTCATTTTCAACATATGATTTCAAAAATATATTACGTCAGAACTCTTAACGTAGAGCTACGTTCGGATTACAATATTTAGGAATATCTTGTCGTGTTACAAGAATATTTCATCTGCATTATTTGTAAAAAATGAAGTGTTATTCGAGTATTATATGGTGTTATTTGATTATTTTATGGTGTTATTGAAATATTCATCGCGTTATCTGATTTGGGATTGTGTTATTCGACATATTCTTCATATTATTTCAATTTCTACTATGTTATTGGAATAACACAGCCCCAAATCAAGTAATGCGGGGAATATATCAATAACACTTGAGCCCCAAATCAAATAACGCAGGGGAAAATTTCAATAACACCACAAAATAATCGAATAACACTTTATTTTTTACAAATAACGCAGATGAAATATTCCTGTAACACAACGGGATATTCCTAACTATTGCATTCCGAACGTAGCTCTAATATATTTCCCATGATTTCACACTTTTAACCCAAAAAAATAGGTAAATTTATCAAAAATACATGCGTAACTAAACTGATAATTTTATAATTACATTTTCTATCTCAATTAAATTTTTTTTAATAAATTAAGAGAGAACTAAACAGCAGCAAATTAAGGACTTTATTCGGATTCATTTGTTTTTCTTACTTTTTTCTTAACATAATCTAATATATATACATTTTATCATGAATAATCATTAATCATTCTTGTGTTTAAGCTTTTTCTTTATAATCTAATGAGTATATTAATTATATAGCTCGTATAATTAACTCAAATTTCTACTATCTATGAAAATTAAAATGATTTGACACCTTATGTGAACCTTTTTGACCTCATAATTATATTCAATAGAAAGCTCATAAAATTTGTATGTGAAGAACATAACTTTTTTGAACTGGAAATTCAGTGACACTTTTTATGCTTTCTTTTGAGTGCTGTGATAATTTTCTGAAGTAATAATGGTGGGCAAGACAATTTTTAGGCAAATGCCTGGTCTGGCTCACCTCTGGCAGCCGGAGATATGGCTTATTTTAAACTTGTACTTTTAAACTATGTGCATTATTGTTTAAAGTTTTTAAACCTAGTAGATCCATTCATTGCTTGTAGAATACTTTTAAACTATGTGCATTATTGTTTAAAGTTTTTAAACCTAGTAGATCCATTCATTGCTTGTAGAATACTTTTAAACTATGTGCATTATTGTTTAAAGTTTTTAAACCTAGTAGATCCATTCATTGCTTGTAGAATACTTTTAAACTATGTGCATTATTGTTTAAAGTTTTTAAACCTAGTAGATCCATTCATTGCTTGTAGAATACTTTTAAACTATGTGCATTATTGTTTAAAGTTTTTAAACCTAGTAGATCCATTCATTGCTTGTAGAATACTTTTAAACTATGTGCATTATTGTTTAAAGTTTTTAAACCTAGTAGATCCATTCATTGCTTGTAGAATACTTTTAAACTATGTGCATTATTGTTTAAAGTTTTTAAACCTAGTAGATCCATTCATTGCTTGTAGAATACTTTTAAACTATGTGCATTATTGTTTAAAGTTTTTAAACCTAGTAGATCCATTCATTGCTTGTAGAATACTTTTAAACTATGTGCATTATTGTTTAAAGTTTTTAAACCTAGTAGATCCATTCATTGCTTGTAGAATACTTTTAAACTATGTGCATTATTGTTTAAAGTTTTTAAACCTAGTAGATCCATTCATTGCTTGTAGAATACTTTTAAACTATGTGCATTATTGTTTAAAGTTTTTAAACCTAGTAGATCCATTCATTGCTTGTAGAATACTTTTAAACTATGTGCATTATTGTTTAAAGTTTTTAAACCTAGTAGATCCATTCATTGCTTGTAGAATACTTTTAAACTATGTGCATTATTGTTTAAAGTTTTTAAACCTAGTAGATCCATTCATTGCTTGTAGAATACTTTTAAACTATGTGCATTATTGTTTAAAGTTTTTAAACCTAGTAGATCCATTCATTGCTTGTAGAATACTTTTAAACTATGTGCATTATTGTTTAAAGTTTTTAAACCTAGTAGATCCATTCATTGCTTGTAGAATACTTTTAAACTATGTGCATTATTGTTTAAAGTTTTTAAACCTAGTAGATCCATTCATTGCTTGTAGAATACTTTTAAACTATGTGCATTATTGTTTAAAGTTTTTAAACCTAGTAGATCCATTCATTGCTTGTAGAATACTTTTAAACTATGTGCATTATTGTTTAAAGTTTTTAAACCTAGTAGATCCATTCATTGCTTGTAGAATACTTTTAAACTATGTGCATTATTGTTTAAAGTTTTTAAACCTAGTAGATCCATTCATTGCTTGTAGAATACTTTTAAACTATGTGCATTATTGTTTAAAGTTTTTAAACCTAGTAGATCCATTCATTGCTTGTAGAATACTTTTAAACTATGTGCATTATTGTTTAAAGTTTTTAAACCTAGTAGATCCATTCATTGCTTGTAGAATACTTTTAAACTATGTGCATTATTGTTTAAAGTTTTTAAACCTAGTAGATCCATTCATTGCTTGTAGAATACTTTTAAACTATGTGCATTATTGTTTAAAGTTTTTAAACCTAGTAGATCCATTCATTGCTTGTAGAATACTTTTAAACTATGTGCATTATTGTTTAAAGTTTTTAAACCTAGTAGATCCATTCATTGCTTGTAGAATACTTTTAAACTATGTGCATTATTGTTTAAAGTTTTTAAACCTAGTAGATCCATTCATTGCTTGTAGAATACTTTTAAACTATGTGCATTATTGTTTAAAGTTTTCTACCCTTGGTTTAGGGCACCCATCTACCATCTTCTTATTATGTAAAAATTCAGGTGTGTCTTTTGGAAGTTGGAGGAGAAGATTTGGCCTATTCGGCCCTTGAAGCATATCTCCAAAATCAACTTGAATTTAAATGATATGCATGTTATTTTTGGGTGTGGGGCTAGTTCTTCTCTGCCCTCTACTTCCTACTCCCAGCTTCGTCCTTCCACTAGTCTGGCTTCTATGTCAAAAAGATTGGGTAAGATGGAGGATGATATTTTTATTATTCAGACAGTGGTGATGATTTGATAGACCATATGGTACATATGGATTGACAGAATAAATGCCAATGTAATTAGTTTACTGGTTTTTATGTTGCTCTTCTGGCAATATATAGGAGGAATTAGTCGATTAGAGGAAATAATCTCATTCAGTTCCTTGTGTATTCTTCTTATCAGCCCTACGAGCACAAACAATCGATGGAGGATGATTCTAGAGAGGAAGAGGAGGAAGATGATGAGGAGGAGGAGGATGATGATTAGTAGTGGTTATTTTCTTTTATGTGGATGTATAGGATACTATTTTTATTTACTATAATTGTTATTATTTATAATTTTATTAGAATAGTTTGTACTGTAATTGTGGAACTGTTTTTATATTCCTGTTGTAATATTCAAACTTTTTGGTGCTAATTTTATTTAGTATAATTTTATTCAGTATCCTATTTAGTTTAGATTTACTTTCTATTAGATATCTGTTAATTTCTGGTTATACTTGTTGATCTTGTTGATATACACATGTTGTAGAAAGTGGTTCTTTATTTTTATCTCCTCATTTAAATTCATGTTGTAAATTGCTTAAAATATTTGAAATTAATTTTGAGGGGAAATCTTTTTGAGCTTAAACTTATTTTTCCTAAGTAAAGTAAGTTTGAATTGCTAATTTTAATTAACTTGTGGAAGGCAGGGGATAAATTTAGTATTATCATAATCACGAGGAAAGAGAAACATGATTAGTTTATTTAAACTTTATGTAAATTAAGTTAGACTAGTGTTAAGAAACTTTTGCAATTCAGCATATAGAAAAAATGATTAAAATATTTATTTTCATAAAGTATCATATATTTGTTAAATTAGGTGTACTTAGATATATACTTAACAAGAATTAAGCCTCCTTAAAATTGTATTTTCATCTAATACTTCTTAAATTTTTTTAAAATTAAAAAAAGAAGAATGTGGAGAGTTTACTTTAAAGTGATGATAGTGGAATTCCAAATTATTACAAGGCCAATCAAGATATAGTAATCCTCATAAAGTTATGTTAAGGATTGAAGCATTCATTCTAAAGCAACAAAAAAAGAGTTATATATATATATATATATA
>NW_018224938.1:0-4783 GCF_001263595.1 Phalaenopsis equestris | reverse complement strand
ATGTAAAGTGTGTGTGTGTGTGTGTGTGTGTGTGTGTGTGTGTGTGTGTGTGTGTGTGTATCAATATAGATAGATAGATAGATAGATAAATAGATAGATATATCTAATGAGAAGAAGCTTGAAGAGAAGTCTTATCAAAAATTGGTTTCACTATATTTTTTTAATTCTTCAACTCCACTACATTACTAATTTTATTGATGTTTAGGAAGTGTTACTTAAATTTTTAAATGGGAGTGCTTAAATTCTATCTATTTACCATCTAATATATCCTATTTTACATTTGTTGATTTCTATTTGAAGTAAATATGAATTCAGATTTTCTTGGTTGAATGTAAAATTTCTTATTCATTTAGTTTGGACTTATTTGCTAGCGAGTTTTATTTTTATCACTATGAATCTCTTAAGGCATGATTGATGGTATTTTTCTATGAAACCCACTCCCATAAGTAATTAAATTGGTATTTAGGCTTTAGTGTTACTTGAGGATAAGTAACCTTTAAGTTTGGGGATTTTGATTCGTACATAAGTGTGCTAATATTTCTTTATGATTTACAATTTTTTTATAGATGAGATTGCACTTTAAAGAAATGTATATTTATGTTTTTCTTCTAGATACATCAAGAAATGGAAGTAAGGAAACGTGGAAAAGATTTGGTGTAAAGGAGCATAGAGGCACTGACGCTTAAGTGACGGACCCCTGGGCGCCTAGGCGTCAGTAACTGCTTGGAGCAGTTGTGGTAGTTAGGGAAGTCTATCATGGGGCATCATGTATAAGGCTATAGGGGGTTTTATGCTATTTTAGATGAATAAACATGTATGAGTAGGACTTATGAGAATTGATGCAAGTAGGACTTAGGATTGATGAGGGTCGGTCATTTGAGAATTTAGTTTGCTGTAGAGTTTTCTCTTCTTCTCCTAGTGCGGAGGATATGGAGAGTCTTTAGCAGTAGCAGCCCAGAAGTCAGGAGGTGCATTGATTGGGCATCCTCAGGTCATTGTAAAAGAGAAGAAGATAAGTTTTGTTGTGTCTTGTTGTTGTGTTTCTATTGTAAACATGGATAGTGGGTTTCTCTTGTTTCAATGAATCTTTGTGGCGTTTTTCTCATGCTTCTTGAGTCAATTTCTTAACCTCTCATTGTGATGATTAAGTAGGATACATAAGAATGCATAGAGCTTTTAAATTACTTTTAATTTCTAAATGTGTCCCTTCATAAATTTGTTTAATTTTCCTTACGACCAAGTGAAATGTTAAAATGTGTTGTAAACCATAATGACTTGGGAAAGCTATGGTAGAATCAACTAGGTTAGTCACATTAAAATATAGGGTATATATTTTTATGCCTTGTAGGGAGATACAAATTTTAGGGAAATATGCTTTGACGACTTAACTACAGAATTTAAGGAGTTAAAGTCATTTTAACCAATCTTCTTTATGCCTCAGAGGAGGGTAAAGAAGAGTGTTGCTTCTATTTGTCACTAGACTTTTCTAATTTGCACTTTACATTTTCTATAAACCACTTACAACATTTTAAGAGAGGGTATTTTTAGAACCTGATATTCATCAATTCAAACCACATTAAGTAGGATTACTTGTGTAGGATTTAAATTTGTTGTTATTGTGACACAGTAGGTTAGATTATTGTACTTAAACAATTTTAACTATTCAAGCTAGGACTAAAATCAGAAGGCTTAAACAATTTTAACTATTCAAGCTAGGACTAAAATCAGAAGGCTTAAACAATTTTAACTATTCAAGCTAGGACTAAAATCAGAAGGCTTAAACAATTTTAACTATTCAAGCTAGGACTAAAATCAGAAGGCTAGAGCTTTTCATCTTTTGATTTTCCTCGTTCTCTATGAGATTGATATTTCAAACTCTTAAACTCGATATTACTGATATGACACGTGCACTTGCGTGAGCTCCTAATGTGCAATAAGATTTGGAAGTGGTATCAATTAAGAACGTCATTTTAGCTCATCATTATGACCTACGTGACCAACTACGAACCACGTAACTCACAATTTGTATGACTCTCGACTTCAGTCGCTATGGTCTACGTACGTCATTGCAGCTCACCACTGCGACATATGTGATCAATTAAGGCCTGCATGGTCTATTGCTTGTGTAGCTCCCACTCTAGCCTCTGTGGCCTACGAATATCATCACAGCTCACCAATATAGTGTAAATGATCAACTACGACATATGTGGTCCACTACTCATGCAGTTCTCAACTATGACCTCTGCGGTCTATCGACATTATCGTAACTCACCACCACAGCCTACGTGACCAGTTATAGTCTATGGGGCTCACAACTTCTGTAGTTTCTTACTACAGCCTATGTGGCCAAATGATGCTCCTAAAGCAACCATCTACGACCCACACTACCAACAACTGTCATGGCTTTCAACCACAGAATACACGACAAGCTGTCACTACAGCCACCTCCTACAATACTCATGGCAGAATACTTCCTCCATGGCAATCGACTACAACCCTTATCATTTGCTATCACTGGGAATTACATTCGTTACAACTAAAGCACGACCATTGTCGATAAACAACCCTTGTGCTTATACAATGATTACTCTGTAACTCCAACTTCCTTAATACGTGAGTTGATTTGTGTACTCATCATTCATAGTAGATTATTTGAACTATGCTTCACCCCGTGATTTTTACCCGTTTCCAGGGCTTTGCACATAAAAATTGATGTGTCACATATTATTTATTATTATTATTAATTATCTGAGTGTGTATTATATTTTCCTATAATATTAAGACAATTATTTGTTATTCTATTACAACAGATATTTCAGCATGCATCATATATAAATATGTATAAAATAAAAAAAAAATTTCATCACAAAAGTTAAACAACAGTCAAGCAAGCCGAACGGCATATGAACAAGCCATAGAGAGCGGCGTGTTGTAGGCCGGACTAGATGGCAGATGTGCGATTAGTCGTGGCACGGGCGAGGACAATTTTTCTTACATACGAAAAAAAAAGAAGTTAATTTAGAAGATTATATTGGGGAATAGACTGGAAGCTGACATCTAAAAAATATTTAGTAGGGATACTTGCCTCAGCTGCTGAGTGTCACATGGCCTCACGGGAGTTGCGCAGGCAACCCCAACAACGTGACAAGTAAATAATGATCATTATCTGTCCCCATTCGCCCGCATGAACCACTCCTATCTTTCGAAGAAAAAAGAGGGTGGGTCAAAGCTATAAATCTCCACCGCCAAAAATCTTTTCAAAATCATTGTTGCAGACAATGGAGGCGTCTCGGCGAAGAACTGAGATTGGTTTTGTTACTTTTGCTATGTAGCAAAATTAATTACTTGCTCATGAAAGGAATTTTCAATAAATTGTTCGCATATGTTATAGTTTTCACATATTTATATATTTAAAATTTTGGTGATTTACGTGCATATTACACACTTCTTTCATATCTAACCCTAATAGTTTGATCTGGATGGAAATCACTCTAAAATTTAGCTGTATAAGGAGATAATAATTGTGATATTTTTGATGTGAAATTATTGATTTGAATGGTATGCATGTATATATGCTTGTTTAGGTGTTAGATATGTATATACAAAAAAATTGTGTGGTATGTAAAATTATTTGCTTCATATAAAAGAATTTATCTAGCTTTTGCTTGGGATCAAGTTTTTGGCATGGTAACAAAGTAAGAATTATTATTAAAAAAATTAAACATATAATCACATACATCGCAATAAAATAACTAAGCATGTAATCACATACATCACAATAAACACCAATATAGAAAGTCGGGATCAAAGCTCATAGGGTTCGTCGGCTGGGGAATGGCAGACGCCTGATCAGACTGCTCATCTGTAGGCTCTCTAGTGTCTGACAGGAGGAAACTAGAAGTCTGGACTGCTGCTTCTTAACATGCTCTCACACCTAAATTCCTCTAAGTTGACATTTGATCGATCAATATCAATTCACTGGTAGAAATATTTTGAATCACAAATGTGGTTTTAGAAATAGAATCTATTAAATCTAAACCTGGGATCCCAAGTGTGGGGCGAGTAATCGCCGCTACCTCTTTTTTCAAATGGGCCACCTCATAGCATGGCCTTTTCTTCTTCTTCTCCGGTTGTAAGAACCATTCCGTCTGTTGTTTTTCCTCCATAATATTAGACGTCATGCACAACTTTGATGTCATCACTCCAAAACTCCCTCTGGTACAAAAATCTATTAAATATTATCTCATTGATGTATTAAACAACCGAGAAGAGCTTTCCCTCCACCGTGGAAGTCATGCCTCGAATCCGAGCAGAGACCGACTTCTTATTCTTATAGACACCAACAATCAATCGAATCAGCATTCCAAATTCTTCTGTTAATCTGATGATGAACCCATGCTTCTAATCCTTTATCTTGTCTCTAGGCCAACGAAATGAAACTTCTTGGTCAACTCGAAGAACACATAACCATCAAGCTCTACTCAGAATTAAAACATTTGCAATAAACGTTCCTGTTATCATGGTATCTCCATTTGTCAATAATAGACCATATTATTCATAATGGTCGTAATATATTTAGGTTCTATTTGGGAAGTAACCACCCCTTAGTGATTCAAAATCGATCGGAGCTCTGTGCACAAAGGCAACCTAAGGAGAAATTAAACTTTGTAGAAAATCAATTCATTGTCGTATAAGTTAGTCACCTAGACATCATTGTCGACTGCTCTTATGTGAATGTCGTTGAGTACATAGGCATCAAGAATCATAGACGCATCAACCAAAC
>NW_018224937.1:5805-6306 GCF_001263595.1 Phalaenopsis equestris | reverse complement strand
ATGAATTTCTTCCTCATAGTCTCCTCCTTCTTCTTAAAATCCATCTCCCATTATGACATCATCTTAAAATCTATCTCTCCCTTAGACTTTAGGGCTAGAAATGATCTTGGGTGAAATTCCTTCACTAAACTCTTCTACTTATAGACCTAAATCCTTCTAATAAATCCTAGACACGTTTAAAAACAACCTTGGCATGTTTTTACAAACTTCTAGGTGGTTTCCTTTCTAGAATATTAATTTTACACATGTTTTTAAACTACCGCGCTTAGGCGTCGGATTTGGTGCTTAAGCGCCAGTGAACATTTTTTCACTAGTCAACTTAACGTCCCAATTATCATTTTAACATATCTAGATCACTAAATAAAGTCTTAAAATCAATACTAACACATAATAGTCTCAAAAATACTACCCCAAATTTCCTTAATCACACATAAAACAACAATCAAAATAAAAACACACTGATAACTATGGGTTGCCTCCCACAAAATGCTTGGTTTTACT
>NW_018224937.1:3466-5729 GCF_001263595.1 Phalaenopsis equestris | reverse complement strand
ATTAACTTTAAATATTTTCTCAGACTTAGGATCTTTAGTATCCACAGCTCCACAAGGATAAAATTTAATCACAATAAATGGGCCCATCCACCTGGAATTAAGTTTGTAAGGATAAAATTTAATCACAATAAATGGGCCCATCTGCCTGGAATTAAGTTTGCCTGGAAATAAACTTAACCTTGGATTATAACCTTAAATTATATAGCAAATATAGCAAAACTTGTTCCCTAGGTGAAAATTTTTAGTAAGAATCCTTTAATCATGAAACTTCTTTATCTTTTCTTAATAATTTTTTGCACTTTCATAAGATTCATTCATTATCTCTTCAAGCTCATTTAACAATATTTCTCACCATCATCTTTCAAATTATAAATGAACTCTTTAATTGCTCAATATGCCTTATGCTCAAGTTCAATTGGCAAGTGACAAGCTTTTCCAAATATTAGCCTATATGGGGACATTTCTAAAGGAGTTTTGTATGCAGTCCTATAAGCCCACAAAGCATAGTCAATTTTGGTTGACCAATCCATTTTTGTTGGATTCACAAATTTTTTGATAATTCTTTTAATTTCCCGATTGGATAATTCAACCAAACCACGTGTCTGAGGATGATAAGGAGTAGCAATCCTATCTATGATTTATATGATATTTCTTTAATAGTTTCTCCATTATGGCATTTTTGAAATGACTTCCCCTTCAGTAATGATAACTCTTGGCATCCCAACTCTACAAAATATATTTGTTTTCAAAAATTTTGCTACACTTTGAGCATCACATCGAGGTAAATCAATATCTTCTATCCATTTGGATACATAGTCCACTGCTAACATAATATATAAATTTTTGAAAGATGGTATAAATGGTATAAATGGTCCCATGAAATCTAATTCCCAAACATCAAATATTTCAACTTTTAGCATATAATTGAGGGACATCTCATTTTTTTCTAGAAATATTGCCAACTCTTTGACATCAATCGCATGTTTTGATATAAGCATTAACATCTCTAAAAATTGTCGGCCAATAAAATCCAGATTTTAAAATTTTGTATGCTATTCTATCAACACCAAAATTTCCCCTAAAATCAGAATTATGACATTTTTGGATAATCTCTTGAGTTTCTTCTAATGGCACACATGTTCGAATAATCAGATCATTTCCTTGTTTATATAAAAATGGATCATCCCAAAAATAAGTATTAGCTTCAGAAATAAATTTCCTCTTTTGTTAGTATGTCATTCCATGGGGTATAATATTAATAATAATAAAGTTCACAATGTCGGCATACCACGGAACACGCCACTCATTAATAGTGAACAATTTTTCATCTGCAAAATGTTCATTAATTTCATTTCAAAAACATAGTGGATTTTCTAATTCAAGCCTGGACAAATGATCAGCAATTTCATTTTCAATCCCCTTCCCATTTACTATTACAAAATCAATTTTTTGCAAAAGAAGAATCCATATTATAAGTCTAGGTTTAACATCCTTCTTTTGCATTAAATACTTAATAGTAGAATGATCTGTATGCACTACACAATGAGTTCTAATAAAATATGATCTAAATTTGTAAAAATCATATACTATTGCTAATAACTCTTTTCAATTATTGTATAATTAATTTGAGTTTCATTAAAAGTTTTACTAGCATAGTAAATAACTTCAAAAATTTTATCATATCTTTGTCCTAAAATAGCTCCAGTAGCATAATCATTAGCATCACACAATAATTCAGAAGGTTTTTCCCAGTTTAGTGAAACTATAATTGGTGCAGTGAATAGCTTTCCTTTTAATAACTTAAAAGCTTTTAGTCATTCCTCATCAAAATTAAAAATTACATCTTTCTCCAGTAAATGACATAAAGACTCAGTGATCTTTGAAAAGTCTTTAATATATCGCATGTAGAATCTAGCTTGTCTTAAAAAACTCCAAATTTCCCTTACATTTGTTGGATAAGGTAAATTAGCAACCACTTAAATTTTAGCAGGATCTACTTCCAAACCATTTTCTAAAATTTGATGTCCTAATACAATTCCTCCTGCTACCATAAATTGGCATTTTTCCCAGTTAAGGACTAAATTTCTTTTTTCACAGCACTTAAGAGCTTTGGATAAATGTTCTAAACATGAGTCAAATGAGTTTCCAAACACTGAAAAGTCATCCATGAATAATTGAATCCCATTTTCAATTAAATCACAAAAAATTGCCATCATACATCTTTGAAATGTAGTAGGGGCATTACATAAACCAAATGACATTC
>NW_018224937.1:615-3395 GCF_001263595.1 Phalaenopsis equestris | reverse complement strand
ATCCATCTAGAAAATAAAAGTATTTATGCCCAGCCAGTCTATCCAGCATTTGATCTAGAAATGGTAATGAAAAACGATCTTTCCTAGTGACAAGATTTAATTTTCTATAATCAATGCATATTCTCCACTTTGTAACTTGTCTAGTAGGTATTAACTCATTATGTTCATTTACAGTTACAGTTACTCCTCCTTTCTTAGGAACGTAATGAATTGGACTAACTTATGCACTATCTGAAATAGGGTAGATAATTTCAGCATCTAACCCCTTTAAAATTTCTTTCTTTACAACTTCTTTCATAACAAGATTCAATATTATTTGCGGATCAGCCCTGGGTTTACAGTTCTCTTCCATATGAATTCTATGCATACAAATTCAAGGACTGATTCCTTTAATATCAACAATTGTCCATCCAAATGCTTTCTTAAAATTTTTCAGAATTTTCATCAACATTTCTTCTTCTTCTATTATTAATTTTGAGGAAATTATAACTGGTAAAGTACAGGAATCTCCTAAAAAGGCATATTTTAAATGATAGGGAAGTAACTTCAACTCTAGTTTTGGAGGTTTCTCAATAGATGGACAAAATGATTTATCTTTGTCTATCGTGTCTAAGACTTCGAAACTTTCTTAAACATAGTTTGAATTTTCCTTAAGAAGGTCTTCACATTGATTTAATTCCTCTTCTTACTCATGTTCCAAATCTTGTACTTCAAACTTTTCTTCATAAGTAGTTCTAAAATGACATTCACTTAGATATCTTATAACATCCATCCTATAGCATTCATTATCTTTATCTTTTGCAGGGTATTTCATTGATTTTAAAATGTTAAAAGTAAAACAGTTTGATCATTGACGTGCATTGTTAATTCCCCTTTCTAAACATCTATCATTTCGCTTCCTGTGGTTAGGAAAGGTCTCCCCAAAATGATAGTTATCACATTATCTTCCTCCATATCTAAAACAGCACAATGAAATCAATAGGAAAGAAGATAAATTACACTTTCATTAGGACATCTTCCATAACTCCTTTAGGGTATGTTATCGAACGATCTGCTAACTGCAGAGTTACAGTAGTAGGGGTTATTTCACCTAATCCCAATCTTTTAAATATTGATAATGACATAAGGTTAATGCTTGCACATAAATCACATAAAACTTTTCCATAAAATATATCTCCTATTGCACATGAAATTGTAAAGCAACCACGATCTTTAAGCTTTTTAGGAGGCTTCTTCTGAATTATCACACTGCACTCCACACTAAGTGCAACAATCTCATTATCTTCAAAATTCCTTTTCCTGTTGAGAATATCCTTCATAAACTTTACATAGCTCAACATTTGTTCTAAGGCTTCCGCAAATGGAATATTAATTGTAAGCTTCATAAATATTTCTAGAAATCTTCTCTCCAGAAATTTTTGGAAATTGTTTATCCAACTTCTGTTGATGAAGTCTTTAAGGAAATGGAGGTGGTGGGTTTCTTAAATTAATTTTTAGTGGAGAAATAGGTCTCTCAGAATCTTTTAGAGCGTCCTCTTTTGATTCTTCAATTTCTTCTCTCTCTACTTCAATTTCTTTTTGAACCCGACCTTCCAACTCTCTTCCGCTTCTAAGTTGAACAGCTTTTACATGTTCTTTATTCTACTCGCTCTTTATTATGGTATTTTGGATTTGTTTCAATATTACTAGGAAGTGTTCCTTGGGATCTATTACTTAATAAAATTTTATTTGCCCAAGTTGATTCTCAGTATTTCTAATTGTAGCTCCTTGACTTTGTAAATTGATATCCGATTTGTAACACCACTTTTTCTATAGACAACTTCTTCTCCTTAAACTGTGTATTTCTGTGGAAACCTGAAGGATAGGTAGATCTATAATTATTATTCCCTTGGTTGTTCCAGTTTCCCAATTGGTTTCCTTGGCTATATTACCACCTGAATTGTTATTCCAGTTAAAGTTGGGATGGTTCTTCCAACCTGGATTATAATAATTTGAATATATATTATTCTAGTTATTATTTATGGCATTCAAAGTTTTTAATGATGGTTGAGATTCTACCATTTGGCCTAATTCATTCCAAATTGGTCTTACTTCCTTAAATTCCTTGAAATTGCAGGAAATTGCAGGAACTTGATTTGCTAACATGGTAAATGCATCAGTTTCATGAATATTGACTACTTTCTTAGAATTTACCCTCTTAGAGCATCCTCTTTTGATTCTTCAATTTCTTCTCTCTCTACTTCAATTTCTTTTTGAACCCGACCTGCCAACTCTCTTCTGCTTCTTAGTTGAACGGCTTTTACTTGTTCTTTATTCTGGTCTTTTGGATTTAATTTAGTATTACTAGGAAGTGTTCCTTGGGATCTATTACTTAATGAATTTGCTATTTGCCCAAGTTGATTCTCAATATTTCTAATTATGTCTCCTTGACTTTGTAAATTGATTTCCGATTTGTAACACCACTTTTTCTATAGACAACTTCTCCTTAAACTGTGTATTTCTGTGGAGACCTGAAGGATAGGTAGATCTATAACTATTATTTCCTTGGTTGTTCTAGTTTCATAATCGGTTTCCTTAGTTGATTTTACCACCCGAATTGTTATTCCAGTTAAAGTTGGGATCGTTCTTCCAACCCGGGTTATAATAATTTGAGTATGGGTTATTCTGGTTATTATTTATGACATTCAAAGTTTTTAATGATGCTTGAAAATCTACCATTTGGCCTAATGAAATCTCTTCAATCATGGAAATTGGTTGAGAAAAATTCATTCCAAATTGGT
>NW_018224937.1:0-467 GCF_001263595.1 Phalaenopsis equestris | reverse complement strand
CGTGAAATGATTTTGACATCAATGAACCACCACCAGCGACATTGATAATTGAACTAAGAGATCCAACTAATTTATTATAAAAAGTTTGAATTATTAACCAATTTGGTATAGCTTTGTGTGGACACTTTCTTAAGAGTTCTTTAAATCTCTCCCATGCTTTAGAAATAGATTCCCCTTCAAATTGATTAAAAGATGCAATATCATTTCCAAGCTTTGCAGTTTTTTATGGTGAAAAATATTTAATAAGGAATTTTTGTACTAAATCACCCCTTCTGATAGATCCAAGTGCTAACAAATTCAACCACATCTTAGCTTTATCCCTTAGTGAGAAAGGAAATAACCTAAGTCATATGACATCATATAATACATCATCGTATTTAAATGTAGCGCATAATTCAAGAAACTTGGCGAGTTATAAACTTAGATCTTCAGTTGGTGATCCCCCAAACTGATTATTTGATACCATT
>NW_018224936.1:2767-9838 GCF_001263595.1 Phalaenopsis equestris | reverse complement strand
AAGGGGTTGTCGCTAAAGGTCAACATGCGTTCAACCCCAGTGAGCAGGGTGTCTCTTAGACCGGGTGTCCTACTGTCCTCTATTCTAAAAGGTCCCTGTAAGTTTATAGAAGCAACATGAATAATAAAAAAGAAAAAATACTACGAAGCGTGATAAACAATATACAATAATGTTGCAAGCATGAACTGTATATATATGCAGTCAAGTGTGTGGTAAAGAAAGTGAAACATTGTAAACATAAAACAAACATGTATACCTGTCAAGTCTGCTCCTTTAAATAGGATCGGTGTCGCAGGTAAAAGTAAACGAGTATAGTGAAAAGATTTTAAGAAATGTGTAAGCATGAATACATATAAACAATAATGAATAGCGAACACCAACTAAGAAAAAACTCAAGAAAAGTGCCAATGACTCACGGTAACTCAAGGAAAACCATCAAACACTCAAGAAAAGTGCCAATGACTCACGGTAACTCAAAGAAAACCATCAAAAACACGAGAAAAATCCGGAGGAAATCACGAATGATCTACAAATATCTCAATAAAACCGTAGAAAAAAATCCGAGGAAAGAAAGAAAGCTGCAAACATTCGGGTCAGGCTAGGCTCAAATTTAGGTATTCTCGAGTCACTCGTATGTATAGAGTCCGACATTCAACTAAAAATGTTTCCTACAATACCAACTTAGGATGATACTCCTTAGCAGTACTTGGTGATTGACAAGTGGACAGTCGAATTATATTACTTAAAATTTATATTTTGGCATGCATATAGGTCTCATGCATATAAGAGAAAGTAATATCTATTTTTATAATTAAAATATTTTTTATAAATAGTGTATATAATCTTATTATTTTTATAAAATATGATAGTACACAAGTCGATCGCACAATCTGGCTAGGTCCGCCAACAACCTAAGAATACAAGGGTGTACTAATCTGGCTAGTCTGGCGTCGATGAATAATATTGTCATCCTACTTTTTATCAGGTCCCTGCGCCGAGTCTCGATTTCGTAGGATGAAATATTATTTAGTTCTACCATTGAATGTCTTTATCATCAAGGCATTAAACCCCAAAAAGTTCGTCCAACTTACGACCTTGCTTGATGTTTCATATATAATCGCAGCTATATATGTGCGCTTATGTTCCGGACATAAGCACCTAAAAACAAACCAAGGAGCAAAAAAAAAAAGAAGAAAAACTAGGTGAGAGAGGAAGAAACGATTCAGCTGAAATGACGAAGAGATGAAAGGTGTCTCGGCCCTCAAAACTGCATCTAAAGCCATCAACGAAAAGACCCAAAGAAAATGCAGACCGACAATCCAAGAATCAATCAAGGTATCATTTCCTCCAATTCAGTAAACGAATCAACCCAAAAGATACGTTTTTCAAACTACATCTCAAACAAATCGAAACAAGAAGAGGACCGAGCCAAGAAATATAAAAGTAGGAAGAAAAGAAACCTAGAAAATTCCAGATCAAAATAAACGCTAATCAACTAAAACTTCAAACTCCTGGAAAATGTCATCAGCAACTTTATTCAATATTCAAAATCTCATCCAACAAAGCCCGTACACTTATCAGGTCCAAGCTATTCAACATAGGGAACAAAACACTTTGGTTCATCTCAAGCTCCGCGTGACCACATGAACAATGTAAAGGGCAGTCGATGAAAGAGCCAATAATTTGTCAACAGAAATGGAAAAAAACATCAAGATAATTTAGAGCACTAATGCAGGAAATGTATAAATCACCAATATTCGCTATATGAATCCCAAGAAAATATAGAAAAATACATTGTGTTGACCTGTCCCGCCTCCAATTAAAGAAGACAACAACGAATTTGAAAATTTTAAAATAAAAAAGTTTGGCAAAATAATAATCCTCCATGGTGAAATCTCTCAACAATCTGCAAACCTAAAATGAGCAACAGAACCAATCCTCATGGGACTTAACCAGAAACAAAAAAATGTCAATATTTATCAAAGCCCATTTTCAACTTCCACTTAACCAGAAAACAAAAACAACGAGAAATAAAAAATGAAATAGTCAAAGAGAGTTTAATTAAAAATCTCCATAAGTCCCCTAAAGTAATTATACTGAAGCACTCATTGCCAAAATTTCACTTCAACTGCCAATATTACATAAACTGCCATCAAAGTCCCTGATCGTTCACCTACTAATGAACAATGAAATTAATTAGAAGCGGCAAAGCATTCATCTGCATTATCAGTAGAAGAATCCGCTCAAAAAGGATTCAGAAAAATTCACTTGTAACTTTAAGAGATTGTACAAACAATAAGTTGCTCAGCACACTTTATGGAATAGTTACAACCATAAATAAAAAACCATATTTTACTAAAATAAATTAACCATTACAGATGCAGCAGCTCCAATTTGGAGCCTCATAAGGATGCTCGGCCAAACTGTAGTGACCGGACAAAGCGTAGTGACCAAAAGCGAGGATACAAGAGCTAAGGCCATAAGTATATAGAATCATTCATTCTAGCAAAAGAACCAAGAAAACTGCGAGGATGGATGTAGGGACATTATCAATTTCCAGCAACTCAAAAGTCAAATGGCATGGTCTTCAGTCACTCAGAATACAACCAATATCAAAATCCAATATTAACTGTAAAGTTTATAATAGCAACTACAAACATACAGCACCAACTACCAATAAAGACTGCTAACTTAATAAATAGTTTAAGTCAATCAGATAAGCCAATAGAGATAACAGTTCCAAAGTTTCAGAAATCTAGTAAAAGATAAGTTTAATCAATAAGAAAAAAGAAGAGCAGAACAGCGGTCGTAGGTAATGTAGAAGATTCTAACTGATGCTCCTTAGGAGCAAAGAACTCAGATTATGTACATTCTCAATAAGTCAAGTAACTTATAGAATTCTGTAAAGTTACCACAAGTAACAGTATCTATAAAATATCAGTAGAAGCAGAACTATCCAAGACTAATCTTCAAGCCATAGAGCCAATAAAAGAAGCCAATTATGCCCATTGTTAGACTTGCAAATTCATCATTGCTCTTATAGTTATAGAAAACCCATTAACAAGCAATAGTGAGAATAAGGTTGGAGTTAGAAGGCAAGCAGATGAGAAAACCAATGGCCATAATAAAGTATAAAACATAATTAAGCTTCGAAGATATGTAGGCCTTAGGACATGCAACATAGAAAATCCAATTGAGTTTCTTTTACTATCATGCTTTGTGATTTCCAGAACCAATTGAGTTTGAAACAGTTAAGGGATCTGTGAATTTTACAAAAATACAATATTTCACCATAGAAAATCCATTTCAACAAAAAAAAAAAAAAAAAAAAAGGCAATAAACCAATCCAACAACTGCACGGCCGCATAATCGATGCATTTTGAGTTGGTTTTTGAATAATTTAAAGGGCAATTAAATGTACAACACTCAAATCTTCATTATTTACAAAAAAAGGGGCAAAACTAGGAGAAAATTCTACGTTTGGACACCACACGGCCAACCGCTGAGCGCCACGTCGCCATACACGTCGGCGTCGAGCGACGTGGTGCTAGGCAGTTGGCCGTCTGGACGTGCGGACGGTTGGCCGTAATATTTTTTCCCAAACTAGAATACGACCAAAATATTAAAAAAAAACAAAATAACTACTATTCAACTAAAAAAAAAACTACCATTTAAGTGTTAGTTTTGTTGAAAACTTGAGTGTAACACATGTATCTACATATGGCTTATTAGATTTAACAATTCGGATGCCAATTATGTAAATAAAAAGGAACGGGCAGAACCCACAAAAATCTTCTATTATTTAAACATTCTCTTGTATGATTCTAAGAGAAATTTAAATATATACCACACAATTTTTATGTGTTTACATATGTAACACCAAAACTCTATGGTTTATTGCCATTTTTCTTTTTTTTTTTTTTTTTTTTTTTTAATGAATGCATGATAGTAAGAAGTATTTATATCACCATCTACCATTTGAAGTTCAACAGCTTTCTGTTTGTAAGAAAAGCCTCCTCCATAGAAATAGCATTAGTTAGCACCTATTGACATTTCAACAAAGAGCAATGATCAACCAATACATTGGTGAAATCCTCATCAAGTTTCTTCAATTTATCTTCAGCCAACTGCACCAAAGTATGCAAGTTTCCAAAAACTTGCCAGTTCCAACCTTCAAATTTAACTGGTAAAGATTTATGTAGCATGCCCTAGAAGAGTTAAGCCTGTAAAATTGCCCCATGCTATCTAAAAGATAGAATCAAACTGAGGGAAATTGTTTTAATTCAATCAGATAAGCCAACCGAGATAACGCTTCCAAAGTTTTAGAAATCTAGTAAAAGATAAGCTTAATCGGTAAGAAAAAAGAAGACCAGAACAGTGGTCGTAGATAATGTAGCAGATTCTAACTGATGCTCCTTGGGAGCAAAGAGATCAGATTATGTACATTCTCAATAAGTCAAGTAACTTATAATATTCTGTAGAGTTACCAAAAGTATCAATTCAATATCAGTAAAATATAAGAATGTCATAAGCATATTATGTAGAAGCAGATCCATCCAGTACTAATCTTCATGCCATAGAGCCAATAAAAGGAAGCCAATTATGCCCATTGTTAGAGTTGCAAATTCAACATTGCGCTTGTAAAAAACCCATTGACAAGCAATAGTGAGAATAAGGTTGGAGTTAGAAGGCAAGCAGATGGGAAATGCAATGGCCATAATAAGGTACAAGACATAATTAAGCTTCAAAGATAAATAAGTAGGTCTTAGGACGAGTAACAGCTAATAATAACATCAGGTATAATCTCCTTAATTTTTCCATCTTTTGTTTTACTCTTTAATGAAAAATCTGATATTATGAGCTTCTCCTTGTTCAGGAACACTCTTAAAAATTCTCGAATTTCTCTCTAGCCAAATAAAGTAAGAAGTGAAATGCGCAACTAAGAAAAGAACATTTCAGAAATTTTGCAGCTAAGAGTCTCAGCATAAATTTTTGTGAGCGTTTACACAATCACACTTGTTTAGGTGTACGTCATGCTGTGTTCAGCTGTGCTGGATGGGCAGCTGGGATGCCGCAACATGCAGCAATGCCAATCTACCCTTGCAGTAGTTTACTTTGCATACTTTGGATTTGAAAATTTTGCTTTCTACTGCTTGTGTCTGTTGCAGAGCTTCAGATTTTTAAACAAGAACTTATTTCAATTGTGTTTATTTATCTGCAACTGTTTTTCTTTCGTTTGAAGCTTTTGTTCTCCTCCACTGTTGTGAACAAATTCAAACAAAGGAATCGTCTCAATTACTGTGACAAAACATCAGTGTTTAATGTTCCTTTCCTTGCTAATTTCATTATTTGTATGGCGTACACATTTTCATGTATGGTTAAGGGGGCATATACATATAATTGAAGTTTTGGTGTTAGATCATGTAAATTATATATTTATGTATAACATGATTAAGAATTGACCGACAATTGGTTGATTAAAAAGATTTCTAGTCCACTGGTGAGTTGTTGCTCATCTAATAAGGTGTATTACTTTTCATGTGAATGGCAATAGTCAGCTTGTAAAATAAATATGAGGATCAAGTCCTCTGTTGGTTTTCTTACCCTAAAGATGCAAAGGTTGCTGATATTATTGATGATAATAGTTAGTGTCTCCCTTCTTTTTAGCATACATCTAATGACTGCAATCACACCATTTGTGAAATTCTGGTTACTGACTTTTTACTCAATTTTACTTGGATGAGAAAAAATATTAATCTCTCAAATATACCTATTATTTCTTATATTAGGATCAACTAAAATAATGTTAACACAAATTAATTTGGTTAAGAAGGCCTTCACTTCGATATACATTTTTTTGTTTGAAAAATCATGATTATGGGTCTTAAACAAGGGACACATTACTTAGTACAAGCATCACGGTTTTCCCCCAATATGTTCTTTGTAATAACAATAATGAATCACATACTCACATTTTTTCGTAGTTCTCTATTCTCAATGTTTGAATTCATTATATCTAATATACCCAATTCGAACCGGCAACCTCACAATAAAATGCTACTCGCAACTATAACCTCACAAGCTAAAAGCTCCAAAATGAGCCAATATTAACATCTTTTATAAACATTCTCACAACAAATGGACTGAAATCTTTTTAATCAATCTAGTTTAAGAGCCTAACAAGAATTTGATTGAAGGTTAAAGGCCTCATATAATGATTTAAGTGTGAGAGCAAAGGAGTCTCATGAATATTAGCTTTTCCAAAGAGCGGGAGATCATTTGCACAAATGAGATGAGCAATATCACCATTAATATTTTCTGAATTATGTTGCTCTCTATTGTGCTCCAAGTGTTAATAAAATGTATATATGATAATTGTAAAGATATAAAGAAAGAGGGAGCAGCTTTGCCTTAAAACAAATAAAGAAGAGAAGAATACATGTAATTCACGGTTAATAATAATAAAGAATTAAACTCGTGCAACAAAATTTTTAATCCAATCTATGAATTTGATAGAAAGCAACATATTATCTAATATATCATAAATAATATCTATGTTAATACAATGAAAAGTTTTCTTAAGATTAATTTTGAAGCAAAACTTTTGGGATAACTCAAACAATTTAAATATTACAGCATCTCATTAGCAACTATTAGATTATCAGCCATGTCCCTTCTTGAAAAGAAAGAAGTTTGAGAAAGTTGAATGATATCAGGCTAAATACTCTTTAATCATTCATATATCAATTTGTCCTTCATTTTAAAAATTGTATTACAAAGAAATATAGGTCTGTAATCATTAAGCTCTTAAGGTAGAAGACTTTTGAGGATATAAGTTAGAGCTAAATACTTGACTCTACTGAAAAACTTGGAAGTAATAAAGAAGTAGATATATAAAATAAAATTTAAGTCAATAATATCCAATGTTTCTTTGAAAATTTTTTGAATTGAAACCATTTGGTCCAGGAGACTTGTGAGACCCAACGTGAAAAAAAAAACTTTCTTGATATCATAATCGAAAAATTGAACAGGAAAAAATTGCATAAAATATATATATATATATATATATAT
>NW_018224936.1:0-1329 GCF_001263595.1 Phalaenopsis equestris | reverse complement strand
TTTGTTTGAAATAAGCTCGTGTTCGAAATTGTTCGTGAAATCACTGTTCGTGTTCGTTTCTTAACGAACGAGCCGAACAAGAGCTGTTCGCGAATGACGAGCCAGTTTGACATCCCTAATATTAATATATTATATTAATTATATAAGTAATATTATATAAATATATAATATCTATATTAGTATATTACTAATAAAGTATATTAATATATTATTATTATTATTATTTTATTATATATTATAATTTTATTAAATTTAACTTTTTAAAATATTATAAATTTGTTATATATAATTATTTTAAATTATTTTATATTTCAAACAATAACAATTTGAACACGAACGAACGCATCGAAAAAAAATTTATTCACGTTCGTCATGTTTACTCATCGAATGAATCTAACAAAAATTCATTAACGAATCAAACACGAATTGTTCTCGAAATGAGCTTTTTGGACAGTCATAGTATCAATGGTCATGCGAGAGTCTTCTTATATATATTCTATAAATAGGTTCTGAAGGCCTTCGCCAAATCTCGCATCAGAAAGTTTCAAAATAAAGTATGTCTCCCCCGTCCATCCCTTCCAATCACTTGAATGACAAGGTGGTCATCGTGACCGGTGCCTCTGACGTCATGTGTCGCGCCACCGCCCTCCACCTAGCCTCCCTCGGAGCTTTCATCTCCCTAGTCTTCTCTTCCGAGTCCAGCTCGCTAGAAGCCAATGGTCTGGCTACAGAAATAAATTTTTCTTCCTCCTCAGCTTCCATCCCCCGCGCCACCATCTGCGCTGATATCTCCGATCCTAATGTTGTCCGATCAATATTCGTTCTAACGGAACAAACATTCAAATCCCCCCATACATTGTCTTCCACTCCGTGGGCATCCTCGATCTCAACTAACCGCTCTCGCTGTATTCGACTCAATCAATCCACGAAAGTCCTTCTTGAAGCTACAAGAAGCCGTCAATTGAATGGTAGTGGGTGGCGAGGAAAGAATCATTCTGCTCCACTCGTGGTTGGTGGAGAACCAGCCTGACAATTGGCTTTACGCCGCTTCAATGAACCCGATACAGGCCATGATTAAGGCTCTAGCCCCAGAACTTCAGGAGAAGAGAATCACGATAAACTGTATTGCAACCGGGCCAGAGAAAACGGAATATATTGGGTCTTTCGTACATATCTTTCTTTTGTGGGTCAATGGATTAACGGACTAATTATTAAACTATAACATAAATATATGCATATCATTGATGAGTTTCTTTCTTTTTTGGCCTCTTTTTGCACCTCATTCTTTCGTATTTATTTATTTTTCGTTTTCATATTATATATATATAT